>NC_081194.1:45790655-45933155 GCF_902713425.1 Acipenser ruthenus
ATCCTTTTAAAGTGCTTACCTGGAAGTTTCTTTTCGATGGGCTTTTTTTCATCCCTATCTGGACATTTGAAGGTTATGGCTTGAAAACACAAATAATCTTTATTAGAAGCAAGAAGCTGAATTCCACACTACTGCTTCTGGTATCAGCTTGCAAGTACTGAAGTGGACCAGACTGTGTACACTGATAATAAACACATCCAAATGTTAGATATACAGCATGGAACAAGTTAAAATGTACAATTCAGTACATTTATGACATTCCTATTGACAGTTTTTATAGGAATGCAATGGCAGTTACATTTTATTTTGTCTTGTTTTTTTGTTTTCTTTTTTTAACAGTACTTTACAAGTACAAGTATTGTTGCTTCACAGATTATTTTGAAATAATCTAGTGTACAATTTTTTATGGAATATTAATTTACAATATGGATTACTTCACTGTTGCACAATATGGTATCTACAGTAGAGAAACTCCTATTAACATACTGGGATACATTAAAACTAGAGTTTTGAAGCACCTAATACATTTAAATAGTACATTTTACAGTAGCCCATCTCTGTAAACTAACACATTGTCTAATCGAGCAAAATGCCATGACTGATGCCAGATTGTTTTTTTAGTTTTTTGTGAAATGTGTGACATGCAGACTGACATGTTTCCCCACAAAATGTATCACAATAGGATAATTTCTTCTCTAAAGTAAAATTGTAAATGTGACATATATACTGTATGTGTATGCATAAAGACAGATTGACAGGCACTGAGAGTATTCTGATACTATCTATAACTTCAGCTAAAGACTGTTCATCAGAATTAGATAAGTCACATACACATGGGCGCTTCCACTATAGCCCTGTTGCTGGGTATATGCATATCAATAATAATGTGAATATCTATTTGTGACAGAGATCGAATGATTCTTGGTGTTAGATCTCCCTCCCGACCTGCAAGGGCGCTGTGTAAAGGGAAAAGAGTACCCTGGACCAAATGGCATGACAGTTTATTCCCAGGGTTAGGTGGAAGTCGGTCATCTAGAAAGGGGGCACAGCTACGGTACACAAACTCAATGACCCGGACGGGAAACAGTGTGGCATCCGCGGATTGGAGGAGCGGATGCGCTCGTTAACCAAGGAGTCATGAGTGAAGGTCTAAAAAGGGGACGTAGTAAAGTGATCTGCTCCTTTGTAAATGGTTAGAAAGAACCTAAAAGGAAAAAGGTGAAAAATGTGAGTGTTGTGTTTGTTTCGTACTGTCTTGCTAAAACTGTTTGTTTGTTGTTTAGACTACTAACACGATCCGGAGCTGTAGCCAAAGGCCAGCACCAAACCGGACACCAGCACTTCCCTTGTTTCACAGAGAACTGTATTTGCACCACGAGCACTAATTCACTCACTAAAGAACCTGCGTATGTGTTTTGTGTTACGTGTGGGTGTATAAAGAACGGGACTATTGGTTATGGGTCAAACCCGGGGATTATAAATAAAGTGATACAAGTCGCTGTATCACTTTTCATCATTATTTTTTACTGTTGTTTTGCCATCAGGCTTTGGAAAAAATACAACCAATAAACACCACTGCACTTGGATATTGTTGTCTGTCTGTTTCTTCTGCACTGCTGTATTGCCTTCACCTGCACACACTCACCCACTTTGCCACACGTGGTGTCAGAGTTGGATGGACTACGAATCGTTGTCAATACTGGTGGAGCAGGTGGACAACAGACAGGAGGCCGAGGAACACAGTGTTGATTAAGAGGGTCGGGCTGGCGATACCGCCCACGACACCAACAGGGTCCATAATGTCGGTCCCAAAGGCGAGGACGCACAAGATGACGACGGAGGATGACCAGAAGCTTACCTGGTTGCATTTGAGTGGCTGGCTACCACCGCGTTATGACCCAAAGAGTTCTGGGCAAGCCAACTGGGACCCTGCCTGATCGAGGAGGCACAGGCAGCCTACCAGGCCATGGCTGATGACGATGCCATACCAGCAACGGGACAGATATCTAACCACTGTTCCCTCCTTCCCCTCTACCTGTATTAGCCCTTTGCGGTCCATTTATTAATCGCACGTCAGGCACGCCAGGTCTAATTTATTTTCACACGCGCAGTTAATTTTATACGCGCTGTTTAAAAGTATTTTTTTTCACAGTCAAACGGGTTTAAATGGCCCTGCATATCAACAAAGCACACACTAGGCATCTCCAGCCCCGCCCCAGCCTTTTGTTTGCTATAGCTTTCAGCTATGTAAGAAATAAATAATAATAATAATAGTCGTACATACCGATCGATCATTTCCAGATCACTCGTTTTATCACCAAACTCCTCAATAATGCGATCCAAGTCATTATTTTATTACTATAACATCTGAAAAAAGCTCTGCAAATGTCCATGATAGTCTCAGTGCGCTGACGCACTTAGCCAGCTTGTTTACTATGGACGCCCATTATCTGATACCTGATACCATGTATGACTATTCATGAAATACGCCTTTTTTTTTTTTTTTTTTTTTTTCCCCCGACTTGTCTCGGCTCCTTTCGCTACCACTCGGCAATTGAATGGTTTTCTCGGCTTTTTCCGGAGAAAAAACGACTAAACACCCGTTTATTGCGTTGCTATAATGATGTCGGACCCAGTCCGACAAAGGACCTGTGAGGAATAATTGCAATGTTGGACCCAGTCCGACAATGGACCGCAAAGGGTTAGATGCCACCAGCCAGGACATCAGGCACAGTCATGCCCATCTGCGAAGGAGTGTGACGTGGCAGCATGCAATCTGACATCAGAAGCGGGTAAGTGAGGGGAAAATGGTCGGGAGGGGCCTTGTATTGTCAATGTAATTTTGGGAAATGTGCAAACCCATGCATTAATGGACACAGGGTGTGGTCAGACCTTAATTAGGACATCTCTCTTGGGCGGTGTGGCTATCAGGTGGCTATCTCCTGTATCCATGGAGACACGGCAACATACCCCACAGTCAAATTAGGACCGATAAAACGTCACCTAGTAGTTGGGGTGGCGGAAAGGCTACCACACACAGTAATTTTGGGCCGAGACTGGCCAAACTACAAAGAATTGGTGAAATTAATGGCAGTCTCGACCGGAAATAATTGATAATGTTTTTCCCTTTCAAACTGAAATGATTTGCCCCCTTTTTCGTCCAAGAAAACCAAATAAAAACGGATAAGAAAATGGGAGGGAGCATTCATGAGACAAGGCTTGAGTCTGGTGGGAGCCTGCTACAATGGTGACAAACACAAGTCAAAGGGGGTCGGAACGTAGTGTGACCAAGAGGACGAGATTACTGGTCCATCTAGGGCAGATGTTATTCCCGCCCCTCTCAATATACCAGACATATGGTACTCAAGCGTGGACATAGTGTAGGGCCAAAACAACGACCCCTCACTAGTGCACACTTCTATTGAAGGTAAGGATGTTGAAGGCGATGGGGCGCTAGTATTTCCACATTTTATTATCAAGGGGCAATTACTGTATAGGCTTGTGGCAGTGTGCCCCGCCCATGTGTGTGTTATGTGTTGCGTGTGGTGTGTTAATGTTGGTATATAGGTATTGGTGCATGGGATATAAATGGGTCTGTGTAGCAGGAGTGATTTAAAATATATAGTTGTATTTAGGCACAGGGATTGCATAATCACTTCATGTGCAGATTAAGTATGTGAGCACAGGATTGCACAAATTAGTTCACTTGCTGGGATTCAATACGAATAATTAATTGGTAATTGAATCAGTATATATAGATGCACGTTTTACTCACTCGGGGTTGTGTGTTCCTGAGTGGAGAACGGGTGTGGAGAGGAGAATAAAAAAGTAAAAAAATAAATAATTGCTACAACGTGCTGGAAGCACCAACACTGTACTTGTTTGTCTATTTGTTTAGTTTTAGTCTGTTTTTGTTTGTCTATTTATTTTGGCTCAAAGTGCCATGTGCTGTTTTTGTTCAACCTTTTATTTTTCTGTATATTTAATAAAACACTGAGCACCGCAGTGTCTCAGTTTCACCCGCCAGTACTGCCTGTCTGTATGTTTCTTTCAGGCCTGATGTCACCCTTTCAGCCAGCCTGTTCACACATGGTCAACAACCGGGACAACAGCGCCTCCAAGACTCAGGCCAGAAAGAGTAGTGCGAGGGGAAAAAAAAAAATAATAATAATACAAAAATGGAAAGCTGGAGCTAGAGAGATGGCTGCAGTGAGCTGGAGGATCTCCTCAGGGGCCTGGAGGACCAAGGCTGGTGCCTTGCTTGCAGAGTATATGGGCACACAGTGGTTGTCTGCCCTTTCCAAGAAGAGGAGGAGGAAGCAGCCTAAGAGAGGAAAGTGGGGAGAAGGACCGGGAACAGAAGGGGGAAAGGAAAGCTGCAGCAGCAACAACAGCAACCTTAGCAACAGCAGGAGGAGGTCGGGGATGATGGCTGGGAGGTTTTTTTTAAAGAACTTTGCGTATGCTCCACGCAATACGAAGAGGGGGAACTAATGCCCAAGTGGGGGGAGCCCGAGCATCCAGCGCCCAGAGGGGGGGGAAGCATGAGCGTCCAGTGCCCAGAAGGGGGGAGCCCGTGCATCCAGCGCTCAGAAGGGAGGAGCCCGTGCATCTAGCGCCCAGAAGGGAGGAGCCCATGCATCCAGCGCTCAGAAGGGGGGAGTCCATGCATCCAGCGCTCAGAAGGGGGGAGCCCATGCATCCAGCGCTCAGAAGGGGGGAGCCATTACTGCCATCTCCAGGGCCAGAAGGGGAGGAGTGGCAGGCTCACCCCCCTGAATTTTTTTTTGGGGGGGGAGAAGGGCAGGATGATGGTGTCCCCCAGCAGCCTCTGTTGATGCTGCTGAAGGGAGCATGGCACACACCAGCCCAGGCGCCACAGCCTCCCTCTGAGTGGCCAGCATCAGCCCCACCACCGCTGCCAGAGGAGCCGGCAGCCTTTCCACCGCTGCCGGAGGAGTCGGCAGCCTTTCCACCACATCCACCGCCAGAGGGAAAGCAGCAGGAGCTGCCTCTGCCTCCACCGCCAGAGGGAGACGGGCTACTGTTCCCGCCTGCACCACCAAGGGAGGAAGCAGCCTTTCCACTGCTGGAGTGTGCCACCCCGCTGTCAGCATGTCTGCTGACAGCATTGCCAGTAGCAGTCTGGCTACTGGCAACATTGCCGCCCATGAACCCCTTGAAGTCCCTGTTCTTGGCCCGGGACTTTAAGCGAGACTTTGGGGATTTTAAGGGGGGAGGTGGCCGTTGAGGCCTGTGTGCTGTGCACAAGCGGGGAGGTATGTGGCAGTGTGCCCCGCCCATGTGTGTGTTATGTATTTCGTGTGGTGTGTTAATATTAGTGTATAGGTATTGGTGCACGGGATATAAATGGGTCTGTGTAGCACTTGTGATTTAAAATCACAACAGTATACACAGATGCACGTTTTACTCACTCAGGGTTGTGTGTTCCTGAGTGGAGAACGGGTGTGGAGAGGAGAATAAAAAGTAAGAAAATAAATAATTGCTACAACGTGCTGGAAGCACCAGCACTGTACTTGTTTGTCTGTTTGTTTAGTGTAAGTCTGTTTTTGTTTGTCTGTTTTTGTTCAACCTTTTATTTTTCTGCATGTTTAATAAAACACTGAGCGCCACAGGGTCTCAATTTCACCCGCCAGTACTGCCTGTCTGTGTGTTTCTTTCTGGCCTGACGTCACCCCTACAGCCAGCCTGTTCACACGGGTAAACCTTCCCATGGGCACAGGACAGCCTGTAACACAATTATTGGTTCCCCCGTCTTGTCGGCCTGAGGTCATGAGGCTGGCGCATGATATCCCTTTTGCGGGGCACCTCGGAGCTGACAAGACAAGGAACGAATATTGGCTCGATTTTATTGGGTAGGACTTCATAATGATGTGTCGAAATATGTAGCCACATGCCCAGACTGCCAGAGAGTAGCGTCGGGTCGAGTGCACCCCGCCCCTTTGGTCCCACTGCCGATTATTTCCACTCCCTTTGAACGCATTGCAATGGACATAGTCAGCCCTTTGCTACCTTCTGATTCTGGGTATACGCATATATTAGTGGTAGTAGATTACGCAACAGGATTTGGGCTTCATGGTGCGCCCGCTGCCTTTCAGAGACTGATGGACCAGGTTTTACATCCACATCGTGAATATGCGGCAGTGTATATTGACGATGTGGTTATTTACAGCTCCACCTGGCGAGAGCATTTGGCTAGGATCATGCCCGTCCTTCAGTCTCTAAGGGTAGCCCGGCTGACAGCTAACTTGAGAAAATGTGCGTTTGCCAAAACAGAGACGCAATATTTGGGATTTATAATGGGGAATGGAAGGGTGAAACCCGTTGTCACCACGGTCCAGGCTTTAGTGGACGCAGCAACCCCCAAAACCAAGGCTCAGATGAGGTGTCTACTGGTCTTAGCCGGTTATTACCGAAGATTTATCCCCGAGTATGGCACAGTGGTCAATCCCTTAGTCAGATGTCGGTTTGGGTGCAGTCTTGTCCCATACGGTAGACAGAATAGAACACCCCATCTTGTACATCAGTAAAAAAAATGCTCCCCTCGGGAGCGCAACTACTCCGTGGCCATTAAATGGGCCACTCACTCTTTAAGATGCTACCTGCTGGGGCATTAATTTGATCTCGTCACTGACCACTCCCCCACTCAAGTGGTCAAGCACAATGAAAGACAGCAGTGCCCTGATAACTCGATGGTATCTGGCGTTGCAGCCCTTCATGTACCACACGGTACACCGTGCGGGGGAAGACCACGAAAATGCAGATTATTTTTCCCGGGAGGGGGGAGTAATGGGAAAAGCAGATTTAACCGAGTGTTGCTTTGGCTCCACTCTGAGGGTGGGATATGTGACACTATTTTACAGTTGGTGGAAACTTAAATTCATGTGCATAAATGTAATCTTACTGTAACCTCGGGTGTAAGTATACATAAACATCTATCAAACTTAAAGTTTTTTTTTTGTTGTTGTTGTTTTTTTTCCAAAAAGGGCCATGATAATGGCAAATAGCAAGCAAACAATGACTATGTAAATTTAAGTACTTTAAATAAATATTGGTCTACTTACTCAGCAGCTGATTTTTCAATGCGAACGGCTGCTGCTCTTTTAGCTCACCATCTTCGGGAGCACCGTATTCTGCAACAAAAAATATTCCATCCATTCAGTATACTTTTTACTCAAGTTATCTGCAACTGCTCCAGATCTATAGCAACATTCTGGAGAATCTGTTCACAGACTCTAGACCCTGTCAATACTGTACTCACTCTCAATGAGGATCTGGTATCTAGGATGCTGGGCAGTAAAGGCTTCACTGGGTCGATTCTTCTCTGGGTCCTGATTCCCTCCCGCTTCTAGCCACTCTCTTCCGAATATTTTACGATAATCCAGTTCTGCACCCCTTCTCTCGTCTGGCAATATCTGCAGTAGTATCCACAAATTAATTAACAAAAATCGACTGATTTACTTCAGGGATTTGTATGTTTTGTGGATTCCTAACTGTTTTACTAGGACATTAATAATAATTTCTGAAGCAAGAACATATGCATAAGTATATCATAATCTTGGTCATAGTGATACTCTCAAGCATTTAAAGAATGCCCATACCAAGCTTCATCACAATTGGATGACTAGTCCTCAAGTTCAAACAAAAAATAAAGTGTCACATAATTGCGGTGCGCCCACCATTATAAAACTGTAGTGTGTAGCTACAGCTATAGAACATAGCTTCAAGTTTAATTTTGTTTTTCTTACTGTTCATCTGGCCTACACATGGCAGGCAAGTAGAACTGAAAAGCACCTCCTGAATGGCTAAGCAACAATGATCACTCTGTCAATGGGGGAGTTTCCATGTGTGTTGTAATTTTCCTCGAGACATTGTGCTCGAGCCAAATGAAAAATTACCCTATGCATTTCGGGTTTCCATTGGCTCAGTTTATTTTACTCAAGAAGACCCTCTTTTTACTTGACGTCATGCAAATGAAGGGAAAAGGAAGAGGTTAACATGAAAATTAGCCATGCGTAGCGTTCTCATGCTGTTTTCGCAGAAAGCTCGGAAAAATGTGGTTTCCATGCACAGAGAACAGGTACAGGAGAGAATCTCACCTGGAAATCCATGGTTGTCAGGTGACATCTTGTTTGAATGAAACTTTAAAGCAGTGTTAAGCTCATGTAATAAAGCTGTGATTTGTAAATGCCTCGTGTCTGGTTGTTTAATAATGTGTTTTACTGCTGTTGCCAAAATTGTTTTTCAAAAGTCCATTGGTGGGGTGGCATATCGTTAGTAGTGAATAATAGTTCAACTAATTTATCACACAACTTATTAATTAACCAAAAAAGAAAATAATTAAACCCGGAGGTATATAATGAAACTGTCCAACCCAGCTAGCGCAGAGCACCATGGCTGAAAACTGCCAGACACCTTCCATGTATGCTCCCAAGGTGCCTGGACTGGGAGCAGTGGACATTTTCATGTGAAATGTGGGTTTCCATGTGAAAATGGGCATGAATTTCCTTTTAGTCATGCTCACGAGTAAATCAGATTTACCCTATCCCTCTCTGTGAAGATTATTTTTGGCCACAAACCTGATCCTCTCGAGATGTTCTCCCAAACGTGCACGCGCTTCACCACTTCACATGTAAATAACCACACATGGAAACTCCACCATTTTCTGTCAGTTCTCTTTTGTCTGAGACTGAAACTGACTTGCAACAGGGAGATGCAGAGATTGCATAACACATTATGTAAGCGCATGCTAAATACCGCAGGATCCAACTTTATTTTCATCTTCTGTAAATACGTACAGGTAGTGCCTCCATTATATCCCTTTGCGGGTGGATATGCACAGTATTACGTAACATTTAAGGGCAATGTTGTAAAATCCAACCAGATACAGAGGACCCATACCTCCGACTTGTTGAGAACCTGTAGTTTCCCTATCTTCGCGATGATCAGCTGCTGTGCTGTCTCTGCATTCCTCTCGGCTGACATCAGAGGGTTATTGAGGCAAGACAGCTTCTGCAGACTCTGTAGCTTCTCCAACTCGTTCACAAAGGACCACTGAGGGTTACAAAAATTATGCAAATAACCAAAAACTATAAAAAAAAAAATTATCAGGAATCTCAAGAAAACAAATGTCAATGTAGCAACTGTAGAATTTACCTGAGAAATGTTGTTGTTGTCAACTGCTAAAAACTCTAGCGAGGGAAACATTGCTGTTTTGCAGCCTTTAAGTAGAAAAATAATGAATTAAAAGTTAAACATGTCACACCAGTGGTTTATCTTATTTTAAATTGCTAGTCAGAACATGGAATGCTGACTTTGCTTTTTTATATTGCTATGACTATGAGGTTATCAGTGATAGAAAATAAGAACCACAACAGTAGGTTTCGATATTTTCTTTCACAAAACAAGGTGTCTAGTTCAAACTGAAACTGAAAACTGGGCTGAAGCAGTTAAATATGTTGTTATAGAAACACATTTCAAGTAGTGTTTGTTTAAATATAATAAAATGTGTCTCAGTAGTAGTTTTGAGTCTTTAAGAAAGATTTTGAGATCAATCAATCAAAAAAATTATAGAATACCAAGTGCTTACATTTATTTTATATTGTGTATTGAATCTGTCACAATTAGGCATTACAGAAAGACTATGGAATGAGATTCGAACAGTCTAGTTATCTTTGTAACTACCCTTACCTGGCCCAACGTCATCAAAATGTATTGAAGACAGCCCTGTGTTTGTCAGTAAAAGTTTGTTGAGTCTGAAAACACAAATTTAAAACTATTAAAACTATGAAAATCAGTGCTAAAAATTAACCATGGTTTAAAACATCTATGTGTGCTTCCTATTTAAAAATAATCATGTTTGGCTTTAGGGTAATAAAAACTAAAAACCCAACACGGTTAAGTTGCTGATGGAGTTGACCAATGGTGAAACTATGGATTAATGTAGTTAATCATCCAAAAATTATATTTCAGTGAATATGATTTTGTGGCACAAAAGTTTTTATCCTTACCAATATTAATAATCTAAATCACAGTTATCAAGGTATTTAACTAGGCCCTGTCTATTCATTAAGACTGTCAAAAGTAAAACAGCAAATTAACATACAAATCCTGAAGGGTATACTGTTTTACTAAAAGTTTTACCAAAAATGTCCTGTTTTATAGGGATCTTGCATTGATGTTCACATTTGTTTTAGTCTCTTGATACATGTAAACCACTAATTGAATATTGTGTGTAAAAATCAATGTAAAATAATTAATCAAACCTACTTTTTCATTGAAAATGTGTATGAGAGTTTAAACAGTAAGTCTGTTTACATTAAAGGTTTATATAAAACATGTTTAAACTATTACATGTACAGCAGATTTACAGTCTTAGCATTTATAAACCTGAACTAAAAAAAAAAGTCCAGACTGTCTTGTTTAAGGCATATGCATGCTAGGGGCAAGATGGAGCATTGGGTTATCTCACTTGCTTTGACTCTGGCTCAGGTCAAAAGTGAATTTGGTGGTCTCAATAGCCCCCAGCTAAATAGACAAGAGGCTTGTGAGAGGCAGGGAGTGTTCAGCTCAGGACTGATTTGTCTTCACATAGATCTCATGGAGCTTTCATGCACTGTGCCTGACAGTAGCCCGTACCATTATACCTCACTTTTTATGAGCACTTAAGCCACAAGCAGCACATTTGTAGAGAAAAAAGATTTTGTATCATACCTTGGCAGGTATCCAATGTTTTTGAGCTGCTCTCCACCTGATAATGGATTGTTACTTAGATCTAATAAGGTCAAGGACTGCAAAACATGTACTGGTCTGGAAAAAAAAATATATACTTTTAGCTCGGGACTAAAACATTCCACAAGCTTTAAAAAAAAAAAAAAAAAAAAAAAAACACATACAGCAGTACATACATACACATTGAGCAATGCATAAAGAGGCTGTTAAACAGGGACACCAGCACACTTTCTTTTTTACTGTGGAATTTACACATAGATACATAGATGCACATTTTTATAGTACACTGAATGCTAATACAGTTATTACAAAAACCTGAGCTTGCAATCGCTGTCATGGAAATTATTCCTCTAATTTAATGACTTTATGCAACACTACCTGTGGAATCGCCTGTAAAGAATGGCTACTTTGCACAGCCAGGCTCGTGAACCTACACTTCCCTGGCTGTTTGACTTACCCTGCACATCACACGGTCATGCATTTACCAGCCACTCTGGGACCCCATGACTGAGATTCTTAACTAAAATGTAAATAAATCTATCAGCTGCTCATCAGCTGCTCATCTGCATGACCACACTTACTTTTGCAAATCAGTAATAGAATTGTCAGAAAGATACAGCTCTTCCAGGGCAGGCCACATCGGTGCACATTCCAGAACCTACAGAGAAAACACGGAAATAAAGAGATGAGAGACCACAAGTTACATTTTGGATCTGAATTGCCATTTAGATATTATCATACTTTATCACAAAAGTGTTTGACATTTAGAATAAATATATTTTCTCAATATAACCCGAAAGGATAAACTACTCCTGGATTATATTAGAGAAGGGTTCTCAAACATTGTGATAGTGGGCCTCCCTTGGGTAATAAATAAATAAAAATGATACCCTCCCACCCCCTTCCCCTTTTTGTTTTTTTACTTGACAAACTGAAAAACAAATGTAATATGTAAAAAATGCCGCACTACTGCACACACACACAACACATTGACCATTACAAAAGTTTCTCATAGTAAAAGCATAGCAAATTGTAATAAAGCACCGCGAAAGCACAGGTAAGCAATGCAGAATAGCAAAGTTTGGTAAAACATATTAATAAACATGGAAAACGATGGTAAATACATAATACAGTATGTATAAATATAGAGCAAAAATACAGTGGTAAACTTTTATAAGGGGAGGCTGCAGATAATCCCAGTTTCTAAGACAAGTAAACCTGATTTGAAGCACCCACTTCATGATGACAACCTCCGTTGCTGCCAGGGGCTGTCACGTTTTTAGACAAAACTGAGGAAGCTTTATGTATTACTGTTTTGGTTCCCCGGAGGCTCCTATGTGTATTTCCTTTTATACTCAAGCATTACAAGATACATTTTTATGACAAAAGAATACCATTTTACACTCTGGCACGAATACACGTGTACATGTGGCTGCTTCTGAGGGTGGTGTTTGTTTTGGGTAGTTTTTGGGAATGTACTAGTTGTCTGTGTAGTGAGTTTAGAGTTAGCGCTTCTGTTTCTGTGCCGTTCAGCATTAAATCTGCACAATGGGGTTAAAACAGAGATTAAGCTCAGTTGGTGACGTAATAGCCTCTGATGGCTGATTTGCTCTAAACTAAAAGCTTGTACATTGCAGCAGTTGAGAGATGCATCTTTAATGAAAACAACAAGGTTGGAGGGACAGGCACTGTGCCTCCCCTTGAACAGTTACACAGGCGCCGCCCCCCCAACCCCAACTTATTTCTAGGGGCAAATCCTGGGAAACCATAGAAAAGCAATTGATGTAATCAAGGATGATTCCCCAGTGCTGTAAAAAGCTCCAATAATATCCAACTGTGGCTTACTCTGTGGGACACAGGCTTATTAAACCGACCTTCTTCTTGAATGGTAGACAGTTAGGCAAAACTAGACTTATAGTTCACGATATTTAATAAGAAGAATCCAAAATAGCTTACAAGAATGTTTGCTAATCAGAGGTGTATAAACAAGTTCCTTACCTCAGACCAGTTAACCCCAGTTTTGTTTAGTGCCAACTCCTTCAGATTGGCAAAAGCATGGGTCAGTGAGGAGGGATTTGCAGGGATGCTTAGTCTGTTCCCACTAAAAGGAAGACATAAATCAAATACTTAACAAGGGTTATTTAAAGTACTGTCTTAAAATATCTTCTACCTTATTTTATGGTCACTGAAATCATATGCAAAAAGCATGTTAGGCCACATTATCAAGTCTGCATTTTTAAAATAAATCCAAAAAAAATGTTGTTCGTTTGTGCACAGGCAAATGCAAACGTTCAGTGAGAATGAAATCATTTTAAAGTGGTTGGTTGCTAACAAAAAAATAATTCCACACATCTTAACTGTCGTGCACTTCCATCAACTACATAGGTCTCAAATGTGCAGTTTTGCAACATGTATTATAGCAAACATGTATTTTCATTTTAAGTTGATAACCGGTACCACACCAGGTAAAAAAAAGTTGTCATGTCTCCATGACTTGCTGTCAGGAAGTCTCTTACACTTCCTAGGTTATTTTACCTCAGTAGTGTCAACGCATAGCAGCTGGCTGGTAGAAAGAAGGCATTGAAAGGGTGGGGGCAATTTCACCCTATAGGTTAAATGACCAAGGAAGTGCAACACTATCAAACAGATATTTCTTTAACTTTGTAGTACTAGATATATTTATGAAATTTTTATTAATTACAATTACTTGAATGGCATTAAAACTAGCAAGAAACGTGCTTCTATTCATACTGTTACACAAGTACTTTATCCCTCTCATTATGTTAGCCTTGCTCCTTGCTTTAAAATAGGGTCCAAAAAATTAAAAGAATACCAAAGACAGACGAAACAGATATCCTTACCGAAGTTCAAGTGCTTTCAGTTTCGTGAGCTGTCGTGTAATATCAGCTACCCGGTCCCATGAAGACAGCAAGTTCTCCGACAAATTTAACAATACAATATCTGAGTTAGGGAGTTAAGGTCAGGCCAAGTTGTATTTTATTATTATTATTATTATTCATTTCTTAGCAGACGCCCTTATCCAGGGCGACTTACAATTGTTACAAGATATCACATTATACATTATTTCACATTATACAGATATCACATTATTTTTACATACAATTACCCATTTATACAGCTGGGTTTTTACTGGAGCAATCTAGGTAAAGTACCTTGCTCAAGGGTACAACAGCAGTGTCCCCCACTGGGGATTGAACCCACAACCCTCCGGTCAAGAGTCCAGAGCCCTAACCACTACTCCACACTGCTGCCCCCAATTTTATTGCTCAGCCTTGCCTCACTTTTATTTCTTGATTTATTATTATTATTATTATTATTATTATTTTTTTCTTAATAATGTATGTGACAACCCTGTTACTTACACTGTCCCTTTGTGATCTATGGATATGTTTTGAAAACATCAGATCTGAAGTAGAATTCTAGTAAACTTACATTCCATGCCACAGCTGTTAATACAAAATTGGAATCATGAAAAGTACATCTTCTTCACCGATATCCACTGTACATACCATATACATGTTCCAATGGTAATAAAGTTTAAAGAAAATTGGATAAGTGTTATTTAAGACCGTGATGCCTCCATATATCCCACATTCCCAGACTTATGATAAATGATAATACCAAGTTTCTTTATCTAATGAGTGGTTTTCCAGATACATTCAAATATCACTAGAACCTAATACTCTCAATACCTTGAGCTTAATAATGCTTATACCAACTTTCATCATAATTGGATAAATATGACACACAGACAGACTACCTCCACTATACTCCTGTCGTTAGGGATTGTATTGCCTGCGGGAGATAATAACGTGCTAAAGAATTTCCGAACCACATTTCATTAAAATTGGATAAGAAACTCCTGAGACTTCGAATATACAACCTCAGCAGGGAAGAATTAAGGATACTTGGAGTTGTCTGCTGGATTTCATTATCTTGACCGGCACTGCTTACATCACTTCCTTTCACAGAAACCACTTCAAGTTTGTGCAACTGACTATTGATAACAAAACAGGGCAAGGTTTGCAACATTTAAATACATGGTAAGAAAATAGTGACAGAAGACTTAAAAAAAAAAAAAAAAAAAAAAAGTAGTTTAAAATGTCATTTTAGTTATTTTTCATTCTGAGTTGTTCTGATTTCTGTCGCTCAAATATTGAGTTACCATAATTTCTCAAAATCTGTCTTTACCTGGCTTTGAGCTTGTGACCTTTCAACTCTGAAGCTCCACCTACTTTCTATGTCTATATATGTCAAGTAGGGGGCAAACAGAGTTGAAAGGTCATATTGTCACATGATTTGAATGGAATGAGGAAGGCTGCTCAGTGCTGGCATTTAGGATATTCAAACTCAGAAGCAGGTAAAGGCGGATTAAGAGAAATAATAACTCAATGTTGGATCAACAAAAAACACTGAATGATTTCAAATAACAAAACAGTTAGGGTAATGTTAAAAAAAAAAAAAGGAAATGAAAATGACATTTGAAGCTACTTACTATTTTAAAGCATCTCCCTCACAAGATGCATAAAATTATTCCCCGTTGTAATTGAACCCTTAACCCCATAACCCCCTACTTTACCTTTGTTTCTCCGAGACAGATTGAAACCCCACCATTTGGACTTCCGTTTTGCCAACGGTCATTTTCTCTGTGTAGCCCTGGTTGTCCTCTAGATCGTAACGCTTTTTTAGTGCTGTTAGTAAGTCCACTCCAAAATGGACTTTCTTTGGGCGGATAAAGGAGGCGCTGGTAGGGTGACTGAAAGAGAAAATAATGATTTGCGCGTGACTTTGTATATCACTGTTAATCTTGCCTAACACCAAAGGCTACCATCAATATGTACAGTACTGACAAAATAATTGAAGTCTTGAGAACCAACATGTTTAACAGCACAGCTTCTTAGAGTTACTGGTCATAGGGCCAGCTTACCCTTCAACACCATGTCACCTGCTTACCGGCTTTTGAAATACCGGACTCCCTCATTGCTCCCGTCATGCTTGCCTCGTTCTGGGTTATCCCATTCCACACCAAGCCAAAGACCTGAAATGAAAGGAAAATAATAAACATATACTAACCTACATTCAGACATTCAGTCTCAGTGAAATGCTGCAGATGCAAGCAGTGTATAGCACATTTTTTACATATATCAACCGAAAAAAATAACAATTTAAATAACTCATAAGTTAAAGCTTTGTGAAGTGGGCCCATTGAATGAACATTACTATTATGTGGAAAAATAATTAGTTGGGTCATACCACCAGAAATATAGCATGGGTCGACTCCCCTTGAAATAATTTCAACACTGTTGGATCCACTTTATGGAAACATATTTATGTGGCATGGCATTGCATGAATCTTATTACAAGAAGCATTATCTTCCCATAACCTCCTAAGTTTGACAGTCTTATTGTCATTCAGTAGGTACGTCACGCCGATAAAAAGAACGCATGTGCCCCCTTTAGTTAATAAGACTGCAAAAGCCTATTGGTCTGACATCAGCTTTGCAAAACTAATTCTGTTAGTACCAGTATGTGTACACAACAAAACAACGTTGCTACCAAAACAAACAACAGTGGTTTGTAGATTTAAGTTTCCTCAGAGGAAGACAGGGTGAAAGATGTGGCAGAGGAATTACAGCCTTATTATGTACAGTTGGGTATATCCCTATTTAAACCAGTGCACATGTGTGGTAAAAGTAACACAACATACTGTATCTCTGCAGACAGTAATAAAAATTAAACGAATACAATAAGTACACACACAAGATGTCAAACAAGTACTGGCTCACCTGCTGTAGGGGGCACGTTCCCAACAAACAGCACGGTCCCCTTCTCTCCATCGCAGATGATCCGCCTCCCAACTGCGTCACACGGAACAGAATCAGTCATGTTGGCTAATTGGGCATTAAGAATTGTCATTAGAGATCTGAGGAAGAAAGCAGAGAACAGACTCAGTAAACAGATTACAAACTGAAAATGTTATGTACCTCTATGGCACTCGTGTCCTCACATGCCTATGTAATTGGCCCAGGAGGGATGTGGCTAACTCACTGTGGCTACCAATGCACAGAAGGATTCCAATGAAGGAGCAGTTAATAAAACATCATCTTACATCTCAATTCACAGGCTCACAAGCATGCCCTGCTACACTTGCCCCCTGATATCTGTGATGAGATAACAACCCTCGTTTTTTTGTCCGTATGCCTTTAAATTATAAGATGACACTTGAACTGAGATTTTATTTTGATGTAAGTATTGTCTTAGTGGTGTTGAATTGAAATGTTGTAACTTAGTCTATATCCCCTTCACACACTGAGGCCAAAGATGTGGTCATGTTACATATGTGTTTTATTAGTTATTACACTTTTAAAGGCGGAGGTATTAGGGTTAGCTGTAATATATTTCACAGTGAAATATACTACTGCCTCTGGCTGGCGAGTTGGACCCGACATCTGTGTGTCTTTCAAGATATGTGGCCTTGACCATAGTCGAGCTTGGTCTGGCAACTCAAAAAATCTAAAGTAAGAAACATGTATAGATACTGATGAACAGAACTAACTCTTTCAAAAAAGATTATTTGATGCTCAGGGCCAAAATTGTTTCAAAACATTCGTTTTCCATTTTACTGGTAACAAAAATAGGACATTTTACCCAACCATATGTTTTGCAACAACAAGAAAGAAAAATAACTTTTACACTTTTACATAGTTTAAAATATAATGCTACAGATCCTTTAACCTGCCCTGGTCCCTTCACTAATATTCCTGAAGCTGGAACCCCTTCCACATTGTAGTCTTTGTGATACAAAGAAAGAACAGAAAAAATCTAACTTTACACTTTGCACAAGTGTAACTTACTTTAGAATGATTTGTCAAAAGACTAAATCCAGTACGAATAGGCCTACAGGTAAGTATTTTGTTATACGAATATGTGATAACCCACACGTGAAAATACTTTTATTGTTAATTTAATTACGTTATTTCAACCTTTGCTCTAAACTGATGCATACAAACGCTTAAGTTTAATTGATTTGTGCTAAACAGCTGGAAATAGATTGTAACCGCATTCAGCAATCTGTTTACAAAAAAAACATTGCAAGTGTATTAAACCCAGCCAAGCAGCTCTTACCAGTTATTTAGAAATTACATTAGAAAAACCCGGATGATGTATAATTTCATTCAAAATAAACGAGCTAAAAAAAAAAAGGTTTACAGTTAATAATCCGTTAACAAGCAACGTGACTGTCAATTTATTTTTTTACCTTATCCAGGCTGTTTACTTGTGGACGATTTTTGATGATGTTATATATATTGGGAGTGTTCAAATATTATTCCTGAAGGCACATACATGAGACGAGTTTTAATTTACAGTCTGCACAGAAAATGGTCGTTGACGTTTGTGAGGTCATTTTCCTGAGACAGTGTGCCAGGCATCGACCCCTCCTACCAAAGATGCTGCTGCACTGCGCATAGTGGTTAAAGAAGGCGTAGACCAGCAAAAAAGAAATACAACATTATCCATTCTAGACCGCAAGGACTTTAAAATTCTTAAGCAGTGCAAAACTTTTTTGACGTGTGAATAATTTGTATCTTTATAAATGATATGTAATCACCCGCTTTTAAAATAGTACTCAGGTTTTACTTTCATATTAGTTCAGCGAAGCCTATTGTGTGATGTCTGACACACGTCAGGGTACGTTGTCACAAAGTCTGTGTTTGCGAGTCGAGAATTGACGCAGATGCAAACAAAGCACTTCTGAAAAGGCTTATAAAAACAATTGTAGTTATGTTTATACCTACTCCTAGGTAGTTCATGGTAAATTACAGAAACAATTGGTTGACTGTAATGATGTTTTGCATTTTATAAAATAAGGTTGTATTTTCTAACCTGATATTAACCCCGTGTTGATGGAATAATATAATATATAATAATATCTTTATATAACGCCTTTCATAGTGTACCACCATCACAAAGCATTTACAGAGGTAGGCTGTGAACTGTGCATTATATGCAGAGTCACTTACAATAGGACATTGATTTAACATCTCATCCATAGGATGGAGCACAAGGAGGTTAAGTGACTTGCTCAGGGTCACACAGTGAGACAGTCAGTGGGAGAGATGGGATTTGAACTGGTAGTCTTCTGCTTATAAGCGCTGGACTTTAACCACTGGACCACACTGCCTCCTAACAAAAGAACACTATTCTTGCAATTCCTTGTTACAATAATTATGATTAATCTGTTCGAAAAGGGCTGCTTTTTTTTTTTTTTTTTGGATTTACTGATAATAAAAAAAACTGTTAGTAAAAGCTTAATTGGGAAATAAAGAAAATCCTGTGTAAAGTCTACAGTACTTTTATTTTACAGGGTATTTTTTTAAGTCAATTAAATATACTGACAAGTGTTGCAAATATTTAATCCATAATTATACATGTTTTATTTTTGCATAACACAAACAACACAACAGTAGAAATAGCCTTACGTTCGGAACTGTAATGAAAACAATTTTGCAAAACAGTATGGAAGGCCATCCGTGTCAGAAACGTGTTTCAAATATTTACTACACATTCTCATTTGACTTTAGTATGTGTTGTAATTCTAATACTACTCATACTAATTTGGCCAATCAGATTGTTGAAAATGACGGGTAGAACCAATTAATTTAAATAAAATAGTACGTGTAATAAATTACTGCCTTACATCTGCCATTCCCCTCCAATTCGTGGCGGTATATGGACCATTGGGTAAAGTGTAGTGAAAGATGGAAAGACCCGGAACCTCCGAGACGAGCATCAGTGTTAGGTTACTTACCGTAACCCTTGTTCCCTGAAAAATAAATGTCAACCATTACGAGTTGGGAAATGACCCTCGTGTCACATGACCTGAGCACATATTTAAAAAGCTGCCTGATAGGCCCGGCGTGACCATGTGACTGTTGCATTCTGGAACAAGACGCTACATCACACAGCAACCGTTGCCATTTGATTCCGTATGGCAATGAAGGCGAGCTAGCTACCTCGCAAATTTAATGGTTGACATTTCTTTTTCAGGGAACCAGGGTTACGGTAAGTAACCTAACATTACCTTTCAATCTTGAAATGTCAACCATTACGAGTTGGGAAATGTATACCCAAGCTGTCGCAGTGAGCCAAAGCAACCACAAGACTTGCCTTGGTGCGAGCCTAACTGGAAAGCTGCTGCGCAAAAGGGCAAGCTGCATCAAGGACTCTGGACCCCACAGAAGGCGCTGCTGAAGTAGCCATGTTCAGTCGGTAAAACCTTATAAATGTGTGCGGTGTGGACCACGCCGCAGCGTTACATATGTCAGGTAGGGATGCCCCATGAAACACTGCCCAAGACGTCATAGTCCCTCTAGTGGAGTGAGCTGTAACATCACTTGGAGAGGATAGGTTAGCCAGCTCATAAGCCAGCCGGATGGTATCCACGATCCAATGCGACAAACACTGCTTGGAAAGTGCCTGACCTTGAGTGCGCCACCCACAACACACCAATAACTGGGTTGTCTGTCGACATGATTGAGACCTATCAATGTAACACCTCAGTGCCCTGACAGGGCAGAGTGTACTAAGTCTCTGATCTGCTTCAGAGGGGAAGGGGGGCTGGTAGAACGCCTCTAATTCCACTAACTGGTTCAAGTGAAACTGTGAAACAACCTTAGGCAGAAAAGCCGGGTTAGTGTGTAAAGTAACGTTATCATCGCTGCAGGCAAAATGCAAACAGGAACCCTCTATGGAAAGGGCCTGTAACTCACTGACACGTTTGGCTGACGTGACGGCCTGGGGAAAGGCTGTCTTAAAAGACAAGTATTTAGGGTCCACTGAATGCAGCGGCTCGAAGGGAGCCTTCATAAGAGCCTCTAGAACCAAATCCAGATGCCAGGAAGGAACCATCAGTTTAAGGGGAGGGCGGAGGCGCCTAGCCCCTTTTAAAAACTGCACTGCCAAAAAATGAGCTCCGGAAGACATAGTCAATTTTGACGTGGCACACAGATATAGCAGCCAGGTACACCTTCAACATAGAGGGGGATTTACCCTCCTCTAGGAGGTCCTGTAGAAACTGCAAAACAACCGACATGGGGCAGGAGGTGGGGTCATGGTCTCTCGCCAAGCACCACTCCTGGAAAATCCTCCATTTTTAAGAATACTGAGACCTCGTTGAAGAGGCTCTAGCATTCTGTAGTGTGGCTATAGCGGAGTCTGAGAGTCCGAGGGCACTCAGATGCTCCCGTTCAGGGGCCAGACCCACAGCTGGAGTGACCCAGGGTCCGGGTGTCACAGATGGCCTCGAGCCAGACTGAGAAGGTCCCTGCATAGCGGGATCCGCCATGGCTGTCCCTGAATGAGCTGGCTCAGAGCGGCAAACCATATCCTCCTGGCGCAACAAGGAGGATCCTCACACCCTCGTTCCGTACCTTCTCCAAGAAGGACGCGATCAATGCTAGAGGGGGGAAGGCATACAGCAAGCCCTGAGGCCAGCTGTGGGCTAGGGCATCAATTCCCAGAGCCCCCCGCCTCTCTGAATCGAGAACCACAGAGGGCAATGTGTGGACTCCTCTGAGGCAAACAGGTTGACTGTCGCGCTGCCGAACCTGTGCTAAATCATGGCTACCACCTAGGGATGCAGGCGCCACTCGGCATGCCGAGGAGCCCCCCTCGACAGCAGGTCTGCTGCCTGGTTCGAAACCCCCGGCAGGCAGACTGCCCTGAGGTACAAGAAAAAGCCGTTGTGCCCAGGTGAGCAACTGGAACGCCGCTTGGTGCAGCCACAGGGACCGTAGCCCCCCCCCCCCCCATTGATGTGGGCAGACTGCCACCTGCCAGTCCAGACCCCACGGGTTCCCCTGCCGTTCCAAACCGCCCCCCAACCAAGGTTGGAGGCGTCCATGGTCAGCACCTCTCTCCGGTATGTTACACCCATAGTTACTCCTTCGCTGAGGTGGCGAGGATTCTTCCACCAGCTCAGGGCACGCCAGTACGATAGAGGCACCGTCAGCCGGCGGTGTCTGTCTCGGGCTTAGTGAACTACTTGGGCATTGAGCCATGCCTGCAAGGGGCACATATGGAGGAGACCGAGAGGGAGGACAGAGGAGGCTGCGGCCTAGCAACCATTGGCACAGCACCACCTGCACTGACTGTCTGACACCAGCTGGACGGACTGGAGAATGTGACGGGTAGTTAGCATCTTGAACTTCCTCTCCTTCAGGAATATGTTCAGGCCTCTGAGATCCAAAATGGAATGGAGCCTGCCGTCCCGCTTTGGTACCAGAAAATACCTCAAGTAAAAACCCTCCTATTGATATGGGGGTTCTACAAGGCGAACTGCACGCTTTGTGAGTAAAACATCCAATTCTTGCATGAGGACAGAGGCCTGTGCGGGGTCAGACACCAAAGTGTTCACGAGCCCCTGGAAGGGAGGAGGTCCGGCTCGAAACTGGTGTGAGTAGCCGGAGTGGACGGTTGCAAGCACCCACGTGTCCGTGGTGCATTGCCTCCATGCCAGAAGATGCTGCTGGCTGAATGGGTGCAGGGCCTGAGGCCGGAGCCCATCACTGCCCGCCGCTGCCGAGGGTCGATTGCGGGGGTACTGTCTGCTTGGCCCAAGTGGAGCACCCACCGGGACAGTGCGCACAATGGTCTGTGTTGCAGCAGCTCTGGGTCTCCATTGCTGCTGCCCCTGGTGCTGTGTATATGTGGGTCGCGGAAGCAACTTCTGACCAGGACAAATAATTGGGTGAAAACTGTGACAATCCCAGCACCACAGAAGAAAATCTCTCGCCACCATATTTTCAAATGTCCTGATTTTTTTTTTTTTTTAAAGTGTGTTTCATGTCTGAATAGATGTTATTTAGTACCGTACACATATTAATTTGGACCAATCAAAATACACATATCTAAGTAAATGTAAATTAACTAATCATTTTATATGTAGAGACTGGTCATTTTATAGTAGTACCTACATAGAGGCTGGTCATTTTATAGTAGTACCTATGCAGGGGCTTGTCATTTTACAGTCATGCTGCATAATTACAAGAGTAACCAGTCACCTTTGGAATAACATTTTTTTCAATTTCAGACATGAAATATGCTTTTAAAAAAAATCAAGAATAACGAAAATTGCAAATCATGGTGGCGAGAGATTTTATTCTACTGTGCAAATATAGATTTGCTGAGTGCTGCCAGCTTCTTGAGGCTTGTTGACCATGGCACTGTTCAGTTTGTATTAACAACGTACACAATCATTTTTTTTTTATTTTCTGATTATATTAATTTCAATTTTACACTTAAATATTGAGTTACCATAGCTAATATTAGATTCAATGTCAGATCTTTCAACACATTTAAAATGACATATTAGTTAAAATGGGGTTACCACTGAATTAAAGCGATTCTAAGGCTCTGAAACCGCCGGTTGATGCGCGTCTCGGTGGGTCCGGGTTTATCCATCTTTCACTAGACTTTACCCAATGCCAAGTCCATATACGGGCCCGAATTGGGCGGGAATGGCAGATGTAAGGCAACTTTTAATTGGGTAATTTATTACACATACTATTTTCATTAATTGGTTCTCATTTCATTTTCAGTGATCTGATTGGCCAAATTAGTATGCGTAATAATTAGGATTACTACTAAAGTCAAATTAGAATGTGTACTAAGTAATACATTTTTGACCCAGATGGCCTTCAATATACTACTGTAAAATTACCAGTCCCTTTGTAAAAATGGGGTAGTTCATTTAAATTTACTTAGACCATGTACTGTTTTATGTATTCTATGGAAAGCCATCAGGGTCAAAAACGTTATTTAGTAGGCTACACGTTTCAAATATTTAGTACATGTACTGATTTGAGACAATGTTGACAGTGACACGATTCAGTTTGTATTAACAATGTACACAATCGTTTTTTGTTTTTTTTCCTGTTATAAACCATGCATGCTACATGTACAGGTGAGTGGGGCAAAAACTGGTTGTAAATGGGATCCATTTAAAATGTGTACACTGTGTGTATATGGGAATTATAATCAGCTGACAACTTTTCAATGCTGATTTGGAAATAAACCTATTTTATTTTCATTAATGCATAATTATTTGCAAACCGGTTATTCAAAAAGAACTGCTTTGCAGAAGTTGACAAAGCCAACAGTGGTTGTAGTTCAAAAATGTGGCCACAAGGGGGCTCTATGTGGCAAAAGGAAAGCGTAAGATAAAGTGTATGTGAGTGATTACGTATTTTAACCATGTTTGTATACACCTGTAGTAGATAATTTTCCAATGCAGAACAGCTGGACAGGAGATTTGTTTATTTTACAATGGCGGTAGCCAAAACTGGTCATAAAAGTCTTGGCATGGTTGCCCTTCTCTGTACCTTTTCATGTCCAATAATATATATATATATATATAATATATATATATATATATATATATATATATATATTATAGTGAGCTCACCAGAACAGTATTCAAAATTGGGTCTACCTAAGCATCATATAATCTTAAAATATCTTCCCTAGACTTGTACTCCACACTTTTGGTTATGTAACCTAAAAATATATATATATATATATATATATTTTAGTTTTGCTTCCTGAGCAATAACATACTGTTGGTCTCTGAATAATAATGTGTTAAATACTTACATTAGTTCTGCTACAGTATACATGCTTCCATATTTAGCAGCCATCAGTCTGGGACCAAAAGCCCACCATACAGAGGCTATGTGGTCCAGTGGTTAACGAAAAGGGGCTTGTAACCAGGAGGTCCCTGGTTCAAATCCCACCTCAGCCACTGACTCATTGTGTGACCTTGAGCAAGTCATTTAACCTCCTTGTGCTCCATCTTTCAGGTGAGACGTAGTTGTAAGTGACTCTGCAGCTGATGCATAGTTCACACACCCTAGTCTCTGTAAGTTGCCTTGGATAAAGGCGTCTGCTAAATAAACTAATAATAATACAGATGCTTTTAAAAATCCTAATACTGCAAGCACTAACAGTAGTGTGCATATTTGAATTACACATATCTTAGTGAAAATCAGTTTTATGGTGGGAGGAAGGTTGTAATTACAGAAAAATTACCTTTAGCACTGTTTGCCCCAATGCACAGAAGTCTAAACTGTGACATAATGTAGTAAACAGACACAAATAAGTAAAACTGAACATGATTGGGGGACACAAGAATTACCGGGACCAGTTCCTTATAATATTGCTGCCTCAGAAATGTGTACACCATACAGTAAGTCCATAGCACTGATGCTCAGCCCCATATTATAGAATCCTACTGAAGTATGTTAGAGCTACCACCATCCAATTGATTATAGGATTAGGATTATGATTAGTTCTGCATGCGGTGTGTTTGGTAATTACCTCCTGAATACTTATTGTGACTTGGGGGTCATTGATAAAACTAGAGTGCTTCTGAGGAGAAACTGTACATTCATCAGACAGCAGGAGCAAGGCGACATTAACCATCTTAAAAATAATGATTAAGGCGGTCATTTCTACCAGATGTGACCAGTATCTCAGCATTATGATTTCAGTATCTCTGCATGATGATTTTGGTATCTCAGTATCATGAATTCAGTATCTCCGGTGTAGAAGTTGAGTGGCATCACGGACATGTAACATTCAAAGATATTTAAGTCATTCTAAGTCAGAAATGTCTGTTATAATTTTACTTTTGAATGTATTAATGAGTGTTTGAAGAATGAATAAAAAAAACAGACAGATGGAAATGATTTAATTCTAAATTGCATCCTCAAACCAAAACACTGAAAGCGATTCAAATGAGTCAAATCCTTGTCTGATAATTTCAAATTTTGCACTGTGTGTTGATAACCTTATAAATAGTTCAACATTAGCATACAACTGTACTACTCTATATTAATCTACTGATGAAAACCCATTCAATTGATGCTTCAGCGTTCAAACCATGGTCAGCCTGTGACAAAGTAATTTGCTAGGTGAATGATTTCATTAAAAGAGAAAAAAAATGAACATGTAGGTGCATTGATCATATCATTGACATAATTGGAAGGCTTAGACAATAACATAAAAAGGTGCCCAGCAGATATAATAACAAGTCAAGGCAGAGCCAGCTACATTTATAATGAATTTCAAATTAATTTTATTATCAGCAGTGAATCTGAATAAAAAATACCTTTTCAGACTTTAGTGTATTCAGAAGGAAACCATAGTCTGCATTTCAAACAAAATTGTTTTGAACAAAATAGATTCCTAACATTAATAACATCAGTGAAAGGTCTGTTTTAAGAAATGCTGGGCTTTTGGTCCAAGGCTGATAACTGCTGAATATGGAATATTGTATACTCTGGCAGAACTAATGCAAATCTTTAGCACATTATTCTGGTCAGGTGCTGCCAGTCTGTGACTGAAAAGCAAGTGTTCCTCATCTTTGTATAGAATTCTTCAAAGTCATAATGACAAAAGCTCAGAAATCCTGTTTTAAACTGCAGAAATAGTAGAGGCTTTTTAAAATTGAGCAGGCCAAACTCCTTGGAGACATAGTGTCATAGTGGAGGAACCACATTCATCCCATTCTGTCTTAAGCAAGGTAACTTGGCACCGCCACTGGAAACCCAGAACACCGTCGCTACTATTTTGCCATTGTTATGTTTTTGTTCCACGGGTGTTTGTGTTTGCTAAAATTCTTGTGTACCTTTCTGTGAGAAGCAGCTTACCTTCAGTCAGAATCAGAGTGTATTGCAAAGCATCTTCGTCTGTGAATGGGAGATTTTCCGGGTGGCCGATTATGGATTCACTCATGTAAAATGCAGTTTGGCCTGAAGATTTAATGCCTCTTGGATTTACCTGATTTTCACTGGAAGTGGAGGGCTCTGGAGGGTTTTTTTTATCAAGTATTGTCACAAAGACGGCCGGAGTGGGTGGCGTCAGACCAGAAGCAGGAAGTAAATAAACAGAGAGATGGGGTTTTGGTAAAGCTGAGCGCGTGATTGGGCTCAGCATTTAATAACAGACAGAAAATAAAAGGTTTGAAACAACAAAACACAGGACACGGCACTTGTAGCCAAAATAAACAGACGAACAAAACGGACTAGACAGTGCACAGACAGACGAACAAAACACGGTGAGCAGATAACACTAATATATTTACGTTCTTATTTTACGTTTCTCCTTCTCTCTCTCCCGTTCTCCACTCACCGAACACCTAACCACGACTGAGTGAAAATGTGCATCTATATATACTGTTGTGCTGGGATTCAATTACTAATTAATTATTCACTTGAATCCCAGCACGTGAATTAATTCTGTGCAACCCTGTGCTCACATATTACATTTAACCAGCACGTGAAGTGATTTGTGCTCTCCTCGTGCCTAAATACAAATCTACACTTTAAATACACGTGAAACACAGACCCGTTTATATCCCGTGTACCAATCTATACACCAACATTAACATACGCACGCAACATACATACACAGAACACACAAATGCACACAGGGGCGGGGCACTTTGCCACATATACCCCCCCTTGTGCGCAGCACACATGGCCTCAACGGCCACCTCCCCCCTTAAAAATCCAGCAGTCCAGGACAAAGTCTCGGGCTGGGAAGGGAGGCTCCAGTGGGCCCATGGCTGGCCATGCTGTCAGCACCCCTGCCGGTAGTGGCACGGCTGACAGCCTGTTGGTCCTGTCCTGCAGCGAAAAAGCTGCGGGGGCAGGTGGTCCCCCGACCTCCCCCTTCTTCGTAGCCGGCAGCTCCCTCCTGTGGGGCTCCGGCCACAAGAACTCCTGCAGCGAAACTGCTGCTGGGGAAAGTGGTCTCCAGACCTCGTCCCCCTTCGTGGCCGGCAGCTCCCCTTTCTGGGGCTCCGGCCACCGTACTCCCTGCGGAGGTACGGGCAGCAGAGGCAGCTCCTGCTCCTCTGCTCCGGGCGGTGGTGGAGGCAGAGGCAGCTCCAGCTCCTCTGCTCCTGGCGGTGGTGGAGGCAGAGGCAGCTCCAGCTCCTCTGCTCCTGGCGGTGGTGGAGGCAGAGGCAGCTCCAGCTCCTCTGCTCCTTGCGGTGGTGGTGGCGGAGGCAGAGGCAGCTCCTGCTCCTCTGCTCCTTGCGGTGGTGGTGGCGGAGGCAGAGGCAGCTCCTGCTCCTCTGCTCCTGGAGGTGGTGGAGGCAGCTCCTGCTCCTCTGCTCCTTGCGGTGGTGGTGGCGGAGGCAGAGGCAGCTCCTGCTCCTCTGCTCCTGGCGGTGCTGGCTCCCTCTGCTGTGGCGGCTGGGCATGTGCACGCCGTGCTGCCTTCAGCAGCATAGCGAGAGGCTGCTGGGGGACACCAGCATCCTGCCCTTCTCCCCCCAAAAAATTTTCAGGGGGTTGAGCCTGTAACTCCTCCCCTTCTGGCTCTTGGGGCTGAACCAGCAGGCATTTTCCCTCTGCTGGTGGCTTGGGTCCCAGGGCTGTGGAAGCCCCGACTTGCCTCCCTTTGGGCTGTGGACGCCCCGACTCCTCCCTGTTGGGCTGTGGACGCCCCGACTCCTCCCTGTTGGGCTGTGGACGCCCCGACTCCTCCCTGTTGGGCTGTGGACGCCCCGACTCCTCCCTGTTGGGCTGTGGACGTTCGGGCTCCCCCCACTCAGGCGTAGGACGTTCGGGCTCCTCCCACTCAGGCGTAGGACGTTCGGGCTCCTCCCACTCAGGCGTAGGACGTTCGGGCTCCTCCCACTCAGGCGTAGGACGTTCGGGCTCCTCCCACTCAGGCGTAGGACATTCGGGCTCCTTCCGCTTGGGCTCCTCCCATTTGGGCTGTGGATGCTCAGGCTCCTCCCATTTGGGCTGTGGAGGCAAAACCAGCAGGCATTCACCCTCTGCTGGTGGAGATGGGGACAGCAGGTACTCACCCTCTGCTGGTGGAGATGGGGACAGCAGGTACTCACCCTCTGCTGGTGGAGATGGGGACAGCAGGTACTCCTCTGCTGGTGGTCCTGCTACCTGGGCTGCTGTTCCATTTATGGTTGCCTCCAGGTAGTTGAGGACAAACTCCACACCCTCCTCCAAGGTGTTCGGGGTGTGTTCCTGCTGATATGCCTCCCATCTCTCACTGTCCATCATCCACAGGACCCGGACGACTATGGGCAGAGACTGGGCCTCCAGCCCAGCATTCTCCAGGAACCAGCCCCGCAGTTTGATGGCGTCTTCTGCCATTGATTTTTTTTTTGTTTTGTTTTGTTTTTTTCCCCCAAAACAATATTTGTAATCTTTTTTTTTTTTTTTTTTTTTAAATCCAGACCCCTCCTGGTCTGACGCTTGGAGGCGCGGCTATCCCACGAAGACACCACGTGTCACAAAGACGGCCGGAGTGGGTGGCGTCAGACCAGAAGCAGGAAGTAAATAAACAGAGAGATGGGGTTTTGGTAAAGCTGAGCGCGTGATTGGGCTCAGCATTTAATAACAGACAGAAAATAAAAGGTTTGAAACAACAAAACACAGGACACGGCACTTGTAGCCAAAATAAACAGACGAACAAAACGGACTAGACAGTGCACAGACAGACGAACAAAACACGGTGAGCAGATAACACTAATATATTTACGTTCTTATTTTACGTTTCTCCTTCTCTCTCTCCCGTTCTCCACTCACCGAACACCTAACCACGACTGAGTGAAAATGTGCATCTATATATACTGTTGTGCTGGGATTCAATTACTAATTAATTATTCACTTGAATCCCAGCACGTGAATTAATTCTGTGCAACCCTGTGCTCACATATTACATTTAACCAGCACGTGAAGTGATTTGTGCTCTCCTCGTGCCTAAAATTTAGGCTAAATACAAATCTACACTTTTAAATACACGTGAAACACAGACCCGTTTATATCCCGTGTACCAATCTATACACCAACATTAACATACGCACGCAACATACATACACAGAACACACAAATGCACACAGGGGCGGGGCACTTTGCCACAAGTATGCACTGGAGAATTGTGGATATGTGTTGTTGTTTGACAGTTTGACAGCTCGCGCTGGGGTAGCGTTCTGTTGCTGGTATTAATGAGCGTGTGTTTCAAGTACATATCAACTGGATGAGCCCATTGAAAAAAAAATGCTCACCAGTTATTATAAAGCAATATAGCACAAAAGTGTGTAGTCGTTGAGATATATAGCCACGCATTGGATATGTTGTGTGCATGAGGCAAAGCCGAGTTCCTTCAAACCCCACCCCCACCACCCAAGAATGGTTATGTTCCACAATGCTTCATATATATATATGTATGTATTTTTTTGCTGATTTATATACTGATAGGTGGGGGGGTGGAATAAAAAAAGAGAACTACTACTGCTTGCTGACTGCCCAATCAAGAAAATTGAAGAGGTGTTTAGGTGCTGCAGGTGGGAGAGACTGCAGGTGGGGCAATTAAGACAGCTGGTTTGAAGAACAAAAGACAAAATCTCTGTGGGGGAAGCAAGTTTTTTTTTTTCTTCTGTTTGTTTTTTATTTACCAACCATTTCTTTTTGAGTTTGAGGGAACTGTTTAGATAATACTTTTCTGTATTAACTACATAGCCTGAATGGTTTAGTTAATCTGTTCAGTAAAGCACGGTTTGGATTGGACATTGGATGAGAACTGTGTACCCTACTCACAGTTACCCTGTTTGCTTCAGGGATGTGCGTGACTTTATCAAGAGGATGTAGAGAACTTGGGGCTCTAACACATGTAAACTAAACTGGACTAACCACGTTACATTCAATTGATAAAGGAATCTTTTTTTATGTTTTATAAAATGCAGCATTGGAAATAGTCAAGCAGTTTCACACCTTTGTACTTTTTGATTGATTTGTTTGTTGGTTTGGTTTGGTTTATGGTTTATGGATTGTGTTTAGTTTAGTTTTTCTTTATTTTTGATTGATTTAAATTTGAGTTACAAATTATTGTTGCTAGCTTAATCAACCGAGGCACATAAGACATGAAATTACTTTTTATTAATAATAAAGTATTAAGTACAATTTGGTGAGGTTTAATTTGTTGCTAATAAGGACTGTTTTAAAGTTAATCTGTGACCCCCCTGCACACCCCCTGTACTGAACAGTACCCTATACTATATATAATATATAGCAGACCTTGATATTGATAGGATACAGCCAACTGAAACTTCTTAGTATCAAATAGTTTGTATCGGATGGAAATGATGTCACATTAAGATTGTCCCAATTCTGTAAAACTCAGTTAACCATTTAGGGATATTTAATCAACATACATAATTGGACCATTGAAAAAAAAGGTGCACTGCCCTGTATATTTAACAATAGTTGAAATCATTATTTCTGTTAGGGCAATCCTAATTCTTGTGTTTTGCTTCATGAGCTGTAGGACAGAGCTCATAGATAACATGTATAACCCTATACTGCTGCAGTAATAGCAGTGTTCAATAATGGAGGAATTAAACAAACTGGAATGTGAACAATGCCTCATTTTTGTATCAAATTAAACAACATCCTGTTATATGTATATCATTGTGTGTGTTTAATTGTTCAGTACGTTCACATTACGTAGTAATAAATTATACACCTAGATATATAATTTTTTTTTATGTAATCAAGATAAAATTGTACAAATGTAACAAACACATTCAAATCATTGTTCGGCAAAACAAATACCGTTGCATTGGTGTTTTTTCCATTAAACACCAGAGGGCAGCACTTGACCGCTTTTCATAAAAAAACGATCTTCAGATGCAGAGCATCAAATAACCAACAGAAAAAAAGGTCATTTACATTTCTCTTTTAAACTAATGGGGATTTGAAACAGAAAATACGGTATTAACAAATAGTCTTGAATTTTTATGGTACGGTATTATTTATTTATTACTAAAATGGCAATGGCAAAATAGTCACATAAAAATAGTCAAGGTGTATGAAACCGTCTACTGTATATGTAATACATTAGTTAATGAACACAGGGCAGCAGTGTAGTCTAGTGGTTAGGGCTCTGGACTCTTGACTGGAGGGTTGTGGGTTCAATCCCAGATGGGGGACACTGCTGCTGTACCCTTGAGCAAGGTACTTTACCTGGATTGCTCCAGTAAAAAAAAAAAAAAAAAAAAAAAAAAAAAAACTGTATAAATGGGTAACTGTATGTAAAAATAATGTGATATCTTGTAACAAGTTGCCCTGGATAAGGGCGTCTGCTAAGAAATAAATAATAATAATTTGAGCATTGTCCTTTAAACAAGTTTATTTTTATCATTATTGTTAATGGGAAATGAATGTTATATACAGCCATATACAGTAATGCCAAGACAATCTGGATGATGGCTTAATGCTGCTAACGTACAGGATCCTAGTTCAATGGGTAGTCAATTTCCTTAACCAGTCCTGTTCGCCAGTATGTTATTGATTTGGTCTTCTAGTTTCAATAGATGATTCTGAAGAAACGACAGCACTTTAAAAGACAGTAGAAAATACCTGCTACTAAAACTTACTGCAGCAGTAGCAGTAGCACTATTATTATTAGTTCTGGTGCCTGCCATAGAGGTGAATGCAGTGCTGAATGGTTAGTGAATCAGTGCAGCTTTATCAACTGCCTCACACAATTTGTGAAGTTTCGAAATGGAGGATACAACAATCTCTTAACTTGGGCTCTGTCAATATTGCATTACATAACTCATAATAGTCTAGGGGATTTTATTTTGATATGACAATAATACAACTGAGAAAGAACAACACATTCCACTTCACGTTACAATTTTTTTTCCATTCCACCAGGAGCGCACAAAGCAAAACATTTTGAAAAGGAAACTATACCTGCAAAATGCAATACAAACTAATTTAATAAAAGTCTGTGCCTGCAACTACAAACATTGTAAATCAGTATACGACTTTGTAATAATTTAAACAAAACATGCACGCTTGCAGAATATAATAAGCTGTTCCCCCATATGGACCAATGAACATGATCATTTGCGAGCACATATTTACTGTATTTGCTGTGTAAGGCAAATAACCTTTTAGCTATTTGAAGCAGGAAATAAAAAAAAGGTAGGTGAAAACTTTATTGCAGGTGAATATTATACTGCCTGCATTCACACATACATGTATGTGCTTTGTGTTTTATTCACATTTAAAACAGAAATGACTAAGACCCCATTCACACTTGAAGAAGGCGGGCCATCTTTTCTCATATGTGAACGCTAAAAAAAAAAGGCATCCTAGCGCTGGCCTAGATTTAGGCCACCGTTTCAATGTGGCTCAGGGCCTGCCTTTACGTATATATGAACGCAAAGCAGGGGCCGCCTTTTCGTATAACATGACCAAGCTGATTATAAAGCTTGCTAGACACTCCCACACGCGCGACAGGCGAATGTTCTGCTAGCCAAGAAGGTAGTGGATCAGTATTGAATGGCAATTATTTCTACATCATACAACTTTAATTCTAAAAATATTACATTAAAATAAATCTAGCAGGTTAACGTTCAGGTTGTTTCTTTCACAATATATGAGCTGCAGTGCATTCATAATTAAGCTAAATTTGTCACAATTACCTTTTATCTTATTACTTAGTAACTAAGTGATAAATATAAAAACTGTAGGATCTCAATAAATATCTGTAATGCTGGCGACTTGGCGTATTCAGCCACCATTGTTTATTTTGCATGCAACGATATACACAGCTACAGAAGTGTGCGTCTTTACATTAAAATGCCGATCATTTCTTTTAGCTGCTTGCTTTTACACACACATAAAATACTGTTCTCATCCACAAATATAAGATTGTTGATACATCATGTGAGGGTGAGACCCTCACTGTAATATTTCAATGCCTGTTATGATTATTACTGTGAATGTTATTCTACTGGTGATAGAGCTGTGGTTTATTAGGTATCGTGCCTGTTGTTCACCAAAGTGTATTTGATATATGATGGTGTACTGCTGTATTTAGATTAGGGTGCCTCCCTTAATGAAGTTGCCGTAGCTACATGTGGAACAAGGGTTTTGTTATAGCCACATGTTTGGTAATCTTCCAATAGAAGGGGTAATGCTGATGTTCAGTCTTTACTGGTAATGGTTAGGAAATAATAATGACAATGATAATAACGAGTAAACAATAAAATAGTTTAACGATCGTGTTTGTAAACAAAAAGACTGTATTCATACAGGTTAAACAAATATGTATGTATGACCGGGATGGCTACGTGGTGACATCAGGCCAGAAGCAGGAACTGCAAACTCAGGTAAGTTTGGTGCAAAGCACACTGCTGCGCTATTTTTATTTTCATACAAAAATAAATAAAATATTCAAACAGAAAAACACTGCTCACAGAGCAAAAATAAATGGTTCTACAAAACAAAAGTCTCGAACATAAAATAAAACAAACCTAAGGTCAGGCTGGGCAGTTGCCTTCACTGATCCAAATATATGAATGTTTATTGTAAATGGATTGAATGTTAAATAGTTTGTTTTTGTAGAAAATGATTCCAGGTGTAACCGGTTATTGAATAATTACGTTTTAAATACCTCTGTGAGAGAATAATGTGATTGTGGGTGGGGGTAAGCTTGGACCGTCACTGCGCTACACCATAAGATTAAGACAAAATAGTCTAATAAAAGTTTTTTTAGTAATATATACCATAAAATTACTACTGTGTAGCATTGAAAAAAATATACACTGCTGTGCAAAAGTCTTAGACGTTGTAATGATCCATCTCCTAGTGGCTGATGGGTTTATAACGCTACCATCAGCATAAGACACGTACTTTCCTCTCGACTAGAGAGCTTGCTCTTTAGTTGACTGGTAAGGCGTTCGTCTTTTAACCGCATGGTCGCGTCCCGGTCCTGCCGTTCCATGCAGTTCAATGGAGTGTAAAACCCAAGAATTACAACATGTTGCATTTTTCTACTCTGATGCATTATGAGCATCAACAGTTTACTATGGACTATGAAACAATTAATGGATGGACAACGACACCTGTGCCCTCCGGGTGAAGCCTCCATTCTGAGGCGCTGGGAACTCCCCTTTAGAGGAGGACTGCCGCCCAGTTTATCATCCCAGGCAGGTGTATCGTGCACCCAGAGCAACAGCTTGCAGGCTACTCGATGGAGACTGGGGGACCTGAGGCTGCCCTGGTGGTTTACATAAGCCACCATAGTATTGTTGTCCGTCCAGACAAGCACGTCTCCCTTGAACCTCCTGTCAAAAATTCTGCAAGGCTAGAAACACTGCCTGCAGCTCCAAAATATTGATATGAAGACCCTACCACGGGGGGTTCCATACCCCTTGCGCTCCCCTGCCATTCCACAGTGCCCCAGCCGAGGCTGGACGCGTCCGTGGTGATGACCTCCCTTCTGGTGATGCTGCCCAGCGCTACGCTTAAGCGCAGATGGGCAGGCTGTGTCCACCAGGAAAGTGCCTTCAGACAGTGTTACCAGGTGGCCACAGTTCAATGAGGGCTGAAAAACCCTGCTGTTGAACCAGGCTTGGAGAGGGCGCATGCACAGGAGACCCAAAGGAAGGGTCTGGGAAGCTGCTGCCATCAAGCCCAGAAGCCTCTGGAATGTCACTAGTGTGAGCTTTCTGTTGAGCTGAAAAAGCTTCAGACAAGCGGCTATTCTCTACACCCCGTCGCCTGACAGAGTGGACAGCATGGTCCTGGAGTCCAGGCACACCCAAATAGGAGGCTGTCTGCGAGGGTGTGAGCTGGCTCTTTGCACGATTCACTGGCAGGGTCAACCGATGAAGGTGGTTGCTGACGAGTTCCAAGCGGGCCTCTGCCTGCATTGGAGACTGAGCTCAAATGAGCCAGTCATCCAGGTAATTGAGTACTTTGATGCCGCCGAGTCTAAATGGGGCCAGAATAGCCTCCTGCACTTTGAAAAGACACAGGGAGCTAGAAAGAGGCCGAATGGCAGGACAGGGAACTTGTATGTTGTCCCTTGGAAAGCGAACCGCAGGTAATGCTAGCAAACAGTTTTGGTAAGCTACCAAAATACTGTTATAGTTACCCAGCCGTGCGTCAAACACACCAGCTGAGTAATCCTGCTTAAGGATAACCCCGACACTGTATTTGGGCAGGTAGTGTCCTTATTAAGGAGTGCTAACTTGGGTGTCTGCACCAAAGAAGCGATGGCTGCATCCACAGGAAGGAACTCAGCCAAGCCGAGTTTCCCTGCATCATGGATGCTATACAAAGTCCCCATAGACCAGGAAACCACTGGAGCTGTAGCCAGATGACCCCAGGATGAGTGTACCTAGGAAAGAAAATCTTGATGCACTGTGGGGGATGTATGAGAGGGAATGGGCTTGTCCTCAAAAATGGACTGCTTCTGCATCAATAGGCCATGGGACTTGCAGTGCTTCAGTAGCTCTTTTAATCAGAGGCAGAAGTTCTGCCGACAGAGAAGGGTGACCCACTGGCACTGCACTGTCCGAGTCTACCACCTCCAGAGGGTAACTCTGGATCGCCCATCTCTTCAGAGGCGGCAATGGAAAGCAGATCATCTTGCTGCGAGCTTGCTGCCCATTGTTGCTCCAAGAGAACAGCAGGGACAGGCAGAGCACTACGCTCACACAACAGCTCAGCCAGTACTGTTCCCTGCTGGGAGACAGCTGCCCAGAGCTTATCCAGGTGCTCAGTCCGCTGATCTATGAGATTGGTGATTCTTTATCCTCCTCTTAGAAGCAGGAGGAGGAGAGGGGAAGGCAGAGGATGACAAGGAAGACTGTGCCACTCGTTCAACTCTCCTGCTCTCCTTTGGCACCGCACCCTCAGAGGAGGATCCCTTTAAGAGATGATGCTGGGTAGCCCTGTCCAGGTGGTGTAGATGTGGACCGCTTCACGGAGCCATGAGACACCTGTTTCCCTAGCGCAGTGTTTCCCGGTCCTGGGGGACCCCTGTGTCTGCTGCTTTTCATTCCAACTGAGTTCTCAGTTACTTAATCAAACCCTTAATTTAGCTAATAATGTGGTTAATTAGACCTTTTTAATTGTTCTCGGCACCTAATAAGTTGCCGATTTCAAGTTACTTATAAAATTGTATAGTTAACTTAATCTCCAACTGTTTAAAAGCTGAAATCAATTAAGGTCCAATTAAGGTAATGCATAGTTCAATTAAGGGTTCAACTAAGTAAATGAGAAAGTTGGAATGGAATCCAGCAGACACAGGGGTCCCCCCAGGACCAGGACTGGGAAAGGGGTGACAGCAGCCGCCGGCTTTGCGTGGGGCACAAGGGACTTAATGAAAACAACAGGCTGAGTGCATAATACGTGTAAGTAAGTAGCAATTACTATAAGCATGTAACAATTAATCGCCTTAATTAGTGCAATTACACAAGCAAATAAGCAGATATAAGTAACTTGATACTTATCCGTTCATAGTCTCTCCCATCAGGTTAGGATGAAAGGAAAAACAATGACTGTCTGCAGTCCAGTTATGCCCTCGGTGGCGGGCACGATTGTGTCAGTTTTGATATTTCTTATTCAGGTTATCAGGGTCCATTAGGTAACGGTTACATTTCGTACTTGATAAGGAAGAAGTACGTATCTGAATAGGCTCTCCTGTCAGGTCAGTTCTTGAAAGGAAAAATGGCATGGAGGTCTGTGAGCACTGTCATTTTGTGCCCACTAGGGCGGGCCATGACTGCTTCAAAGGTGCTGCGAGTAATGTTCATATATTGTATTCAGGTTTCGGGTCTTTAGGAGGTAAATACCCATTTGGTAATGGTTATATTTCATACTTGAAAAGGAAAAGCCTTTGCTGTAGACTGGAGAAAAATATCACTAATACATACAATTCAGGATTATGTATTTGCAGTAAAAACTTACTGGGGATGTGTGGCAGGGTGCTGGCCCCTGTGCGTAGTTTTTGTGTTTTGTGTTGTATGTATTGGTGCATGTATAGTCTGGGTTATGTAGCATGGGTGATTTAAAATGTATATGTGCATTTAGGCACAGGGATTGCACAATCGCTTCACATGCAGATAAAAGGTGTAGTAGTATGTGGGTACGGGGATTGCACAAATTAGTTCATGTGCTGGGATTCAAGTGAACGATTCATTAGTAATTGAATCCCAGCACAGCTTATAGATGCACAAATCACTCACTTGGGTTTGGTGTGTTCAGAGTGGAGAATGGGAAAGAGGAGGAGAATTAAAAACAAATTACTACTTGTTATAGTGTTTGCTTGTTTGTCTGTTTCATTTGGCCAACGTGCCTTTTGTTTTGTAAAGTGTTTTGTTTGTTTAAATCTTTTAATAAATCGGCGCAACAGCGCACTCACTCACCAGTCCTGTCTGTGTCCTGTATTTCCTGGCCTGACATAACCACCAGCCAGCCTGTTCACAGGATGTTAATAAACATACCACTAAAAATGTACGCTGAAGACATTAAATCTAACCTTAGTAGACTCGATTCTCTTTCATTTCACTATCATGCTGCACTAAGATCAGTTATACTCTACCCACCACTATGATTTCTATAGGATACCTGTGTGGACATTTCTATCTGCACATAGAATTAAGTTTTGTCATGTTTTTGTTTATAAAGCTAATCTGACTTTGTTCTCAAAATTACCTTTGAATCATGGGGATATAAATTGTACTTTCTTCTAGTTGCTTTATACCAAATTATTCATCATACATTAATTGTCAAAGTACTTTAAACCAACGCAGTGTCTGCAGTCTCGATAAGCCTGAGAGAAACGTTTGGAATGTTCTAGGAGCCAAGTGACTGATTCAGTAAAGGCACAACAGCCAACAACTCTTGCACCTGTTCCGACACTGTACAAGTCTTGGATGTCACATACCTTGACTGCTCTATTTGATACAAAGTAGCACTTGTGTCATAATAGGCTACAATCCTTCAATTGATGTACTATTTCATTGGCCTCTACGTGAAAAACGAATAATAAAAGGCTTGCAAATATGTATAGCTTTACAGTATATGACACACTTACTTTGTTTGCAGAAATAAGAGAGAACAGGGCCAGATCCTGAAGACACAGTTGCTATCCATCTCAGTAGAATGTGTTATCACACAATTCAAGTAATTGTGAAAATGGTGACATGTGCAATCTTCATACTTGCACATTATTATGATCATTAGAGATCTCATGACAATAAAACACAGAAGTTGGTTAAAACAATGTGCTTGTATTAGAGAGCTTGAAGTAGGAAAATCCAAAGTTCCTTTTTTAGGCCAAAAAAGCCATCCTTTCCAGGAATTGATATAGCACAGAGCCTTTCATTTTAATCTGAGGCATTCATTTGAAGTTTGGGTTATATAAATGTTAAGTCAATGTTGTAGAAGTCTTCATGTTCCTGGCAACCAGAAAAAAATGTATTACAAGTTTAAATTTAAGATAACATGGCCATGTTCCTGTAGGTCAATATTGACTAATTATTGAACTAATTTTTGACCAAACAGTTATAAAAAAAAAAACACCTTTCTTCATCGCTGACATTAAAACTACTGGCAGCAGTCTTTTTGTACTGGTATTAAGAAACACCCAAAAGCCTGTTCCAGTAGATTTTCTGCTGGCTATAGTCACTTTGTTCTAATATTTATTCACCCATTATTATTATTTTATCAAATTTGCCTTTTTTTAATTTTAAAAGGTATTTTATGTTTTGGTAGATCCAATAATTTTGGTATGAATTGCCTAAAAGATCTGTCAATTGCTATTAAATTATTTTATCAAAAATAAATTAAATAAACAAAAAATGTGCACCCAAGTATACAAAAGGAGGTTATTTTTTTTTATACAAAATACATTTGGCAACACAATTTGAATAAAAAAGCAGCTTTATTTTGTGTTAAATAGTTAAAAAAACAAAACAAAAAAAAACACCACAATCTAAGGCAAAATTGTGAAAACCTTAATTAAACTGCTATTCAATATAGTCGTCCCCCCCTCTCCTCTCCTCCCCCCCCCCCCCTCTCTTCAAAGATCTTGGCTGGATGCTTTGGGTTGAGAAACTACAGAAGACTCTCAAACGTTGCCATTGTTCTGGGGGGCTTACTGTCACAGACAAATATCCATTGATATAGGAGAAGGGGGCAAAGGCTTAATTATCTTTGAACATTTTGCTTAGCTGCTGCATTAGGCTCTCCAGCTCGGGGTTGCCCCCCAGGTCTTCGATCAACCTGTAGGATTCAGCCTCCAGGTCACGTAGGGTCTGCCGGGTGTAAGCGAAGGATCCCACCTTCTCCAGGTAGTCCACACAGTAGCGTTTGATGTCCACGTTCTCGGTGCGCTGCCTCAAGATGTTTTGTACCTGAGTGCTCTCGGGACACGTCCAGATTGCGTGGATGGTGGGGAAGGAGAACTTGCCCTCGGTCAGGTCCTCGCAGAAGCTCTTATTCTCGCTGTACTCTTTGGAGCTCAGGTTGGCATAGTCATCCCGGATCTGAAAGAAAAGGCCCAGGGTGTCGAGCAGGGGCTTCAAGTTCCCACAATAGCTGGAAAAGAGCTGCATGAGCCCCACAGCCAGACCAAAGAGCCCACCGGTCTTCTGTAGAACCATGTTGCGGTACTCCTGCTCCGTGGGACAGGTGTAGGTGTCCCGCCAGTGGATATCCAGGCCCTGGCCACGGTGGAGCTCCAGCAGCTGTCTGGTGAAGACATGCACAGCCTGCGGGTGCTGCAGAGTCAGCACCCTCTCCAGCCCCAGGAAGTAGACGTAGTTGGCAGAGTTGATGACCGAGGGGATGCCATAGATGCTGTGAGCCACCGGGAAGCCCCGCCTCAGTTTGGAGTTATCTTCAATGTCATCGATTAGCAGGCTAGCATTGTGCAGCATCTCTGTCACCTCGATGATGACCTGAGGATGGATTGGAGAAGGGGAAATGCTTAGCAAAACTTTAGTTAGAACGGTATTCAACATGATCAAGCAAACCCTAATATATACTGCCCATATAAAGAGTGCTAGCCAAGGCAGATAAGGTGCAGATACAATCAGTGTTAGACTGGGGGGTGGACGCAGTCCACTCACTTTTTTGGAAGGGTGGACCCTCTCCACCCACTATTTTTAATGAAACAATATTTTGTTAATCATTGTTAATTATCTTGAATAGTAGCCTATTTTTATTTCTACCCAGTACTTCATCGTTCAATGTTCCAGACGCAACTTTTTTAGCGTCTGTGTGCACGTTCTCTGGTTAAACAATAACTGCTCTTGTACTGAAACTGACAAGCCTCCATTAGGAACTGAAATTTACGAGACAACTTGATTTTAGAGGGCGATTGCATTTGAGTTTTTTAAAAGAATGTGATCACATAACACGTTTTGATTCAGTTAAGACATTTCTAAAATAAACTAAGTGAAAATGAGTATAATTGACTTTTTTTTCCCTTTCCAAAACTGACAAACCAAACACTATCCGATAGACTTGATGAAAAACATCACACAGACACTGCCTCCCTCATAGCAAGATCTCTCGATTTGCTGAAAATAATTGTGAAAGCTTAGAATACAAAGGGAAAATTATTTAATATCATATCAGTGTTTACAAAGACTCCACACACCTGTTTTTACTAGGTTATAATATAAAGCCTTCTTTATTGCATACATTTTATCATGTTTATTTTTTATTTGTGACCTACTATTTATTTTTTATTTGTATGCATTCTGTTTGCTTGCTTCTTATTTGTTATGCCTGTATGGTCTTTATATTAAAATAGTTTTGGGATACTATATTGTATGTAAAAAGGGTACAAGGCTAATATTGTCAATTTTTGTATGCTTTCATTTTTATTTGCGACCTGCAGTTTCATATTTTGCTTTAGTTTTTATTTGCGACCTGCAGTTTCATGTTTTGCAGCCAAATAATATTTCTCAAGAACAGGCTAGGATAGGCCTCCTAGTTTAGAGAGGGAGTCTCATTTTCTTTATTCTGGGCTGGAAACCTTCCATAGACAATCTACCCAACAGTGAGATTGGCAGTATTTTCCAGTTCAGCATGTTCGACTGTTAATTCTAATTAGTATACTGATTATTGGTAGCCTAAAACTTCGTAACGATCTTCGCATAATACAATGGATTTACATGCAAATAAAGAAACATTTTCCCATCCAACTAACTATGATTTTTCATGAACCCAGCCTCCCCAAATAATATCCCTAGATCAATTTCTTCATCTTTCTAGGTGTAAAATTAACTGCACTGGCACTGTAAGACGTAACACTGCGTAACCCTATTTCCACTCAGTCTAACTCTGGATATAATGTTGTAAATTAAGGGTCCTATTCGAAAGCTTGAAAGAAAATCTTTAATTCTCTGAACTCTTGACATCACAAATCACTCATATCATTATAGGTAGCAGAATTCACCTAACCATTGCAGAGTGAACCAGGGTTTGGTTGTTTTATTATTAAAGAAAAAAAGAGGACAACCCCTCCCTCTATTGACATCTGGTGGACTGAAGTATGTAAACACAATATACACAGTGTCTTTAAGGCACCAGAGTATCCAGTAGAACCTCTCTTCATTAATAAATTCACACAGCTAGTTCCAGCTCTGTATCTAACTATTCCAGACGGACGCCATGCGTCTAACCTAAATCAACATTTTCATTGCAAGATTTACAAACGCACATATGCCTGGGTGACTACAGACTACAAAAGATCAACCAATATGCCAGCAATGCACTGCAGTCTTCCTGGAGGTTATTAGTATTTGACATTCAAGAGAAACAATACAGTAAAAAGTGCTGCCCACACCAATCTGTGTTGTTGCTTAGTTCAATGAAGATGCTACAATGAAAACTGCACTGCACTTCTGCTGTGGTTTTGAGGTCAATTAGAATAGGTCAAGCATTGCAGCAAGTGTGAATCTTAAGGGAGCCATATTTCTGTCTTCTGAAGCCAGCCTGTGGCTTGACCAATAACAGCATGTTTATAGCACCTCTCAAGATGTACTCGTTTTTTTTTTTTTATAATTTAGGTCATTGCCAATTAGTTTTTATTATTTTCTCCCCAATTTGAAATGCCCAATTATTTTTAGGTTCAGCTCACCGCTACCACCCCTGCGCTGACTCATGGAGGGGCGAAGATGAACACACGCTGTCCTCCGAAGCGTGTGCCGTCAGCCGCCTGCTTCTTTACACTCTGCAGACTCACCGTGCAGCTGCCTCAGAGCTACAGCGTCGCAGGACAACGCAGCTCTGGGCAGCTTACAGGCAAGTCCGCAGGCGCCCGGCCAGACTACAGGGGTCGCTGGTGCGTGGTGAGCCGAGGACACCCTGGCCGACCTGGCCATCCCTCCCCCCGGGAGACGCTCCGCCAATCGAGCGCCGCCCCCTGGGAGCTCCCGTCCATGGTCGGCTGTGGAATAGCCTGGACTCGAACTCGCAACGTCCAGGCTACAGAGCGCATCCTGCACTCTAGCGAGTGCTTTTACTGGATGCGCCACTCGGGAGCCCCCAAGATGTACTCTTTTGAAGACAATTCATAGACTTACTAAAAAACAACAAATACAGTTCTTTCATAAGATATGCCCCTCAAGGGGGTGGGGGCTGCATGCGGACAATAAGGACGTGGTGTTGGTGGCTGAAAAAGGGGAAACACCATCAGCAAAGACTCATAAGGGATAAGGTTTTGTAGAGGGTTTCAGTCCTACAAATAAAGCTACAGCCTTCATTATATAAAACAGCACTCTGAAACACACATTATGCTGGGCAAAGGGCCAGTAAGGATGAAGTTTATTTGTTTTATCTTTACCACAGCTATTGCTTGGTCACAGAGATAAAGAGTAGCCTTTCCACAACACAAGCGTGGCTGACCTGCCACTGACCTAATTATTCATATCCACTGTTTAAACACTTCTGTCCAACCTCAATAAAGACAAAACAAATGTGTGTAGGACCTTTTAATAATAACAAATGTTAGTTAGTACTAAATGTAGTAAAACAAAATTAAAAATCAGTAAATTAAAAAGGACCTCTTCTTGCTATGAATTCAAGACAAACATTTTAGTGACTTCATATTTCTCTGTTCATTGTGTTAGACCATTGAAAGATTTTTATAAAAAAAAAACTCCCTCTTCTGCAAACAAAGGAGGGGTTTTTATTAGCAAAATAACCTATTCTTTATACATTTTAATCCTCCCCCCCCATTCCTGTACTGGTCATGGGCTGTCTGATTGTAGACAAGCAGTCATGTCTTAAGAGACAGAGGCAGGTGCTTAGATGCCTCCTAACTGGTTCAATCATTTAGCCTTTCTGTTAGATCAAACTGATAAAAACTAGGACAAACCAGGGCCAACAGCACTGATCACAGCTGCACATGAACAAGTATGTCTGGAGTTCTGTCAGAAAACAAGGTCATGAAGGAGAAAGTGAAAAGCAAAGTCTGCTAAGAACCAAGTACTATTTCTAGCATTACAGAGATCCTTGCTTCTTAACATCAGATCACCAAATACTGGCTGGGTGAAATCGGGGAGTCCTTGATCTGCAGAGGAATAAAAAACAAACAAAACACACACACACACACACACACACACACACACCATTACCTACAAATTGATTATATTTAACGCAACCTTTTCATCAGGAAAGCCAAGATGCTAGCCGACCTATAATGTTCTGACTCAGTTTGCCCACTGAAAACAGTTGAAACTCTGCTTAGCTTCTACTGTACTGGATTTTTTTTTTTTTTTCTTCTCAGGAACTGGCCACTAAAATATGCTTTGGAACATCCACATGCATAGAATACAAATTGTTGTGTACATTAAATTAAATTTTAAATTAAAAAAGTAAACTTAATTGTGCTGAATTTATATTTTAATTTTGTATTTATTTCAAATGCAAACATTTCACAGACCAAAAAAAAAAAAAACACACACCATCAAAACAACAACCCTGGCTGCATGCATATTTAAAGCAGACCTGTCGGTTACAAGCATTTCAGGATCTTTTATGATTCCTTGGGACGGTTACAGCTAAAAATAAAATATTTACCATGGTAGCAGCTGTTTCTCTGTTATTAATCTATGCTACAACAGCTGAACCAAACAAGTACTGCCGGTACATTCATTACCATGTTTTATTCATTTACTGGAACAGTAGATTTACATTTCAGATTATAATTCATTCAAAAATCTTAATAATAATAATAATAATAATAATAATAATAATAATAATAATAAGATACATGGAAGCCCTCTGGTCTCCATGGCATGACAGCACACAAACAGTTAAGGTGCACTTGCCAAATCCTTGTTTAGCCTATGAATTCAGATGAATGCAGGGCGGTGGCCATGTAATGTTTTTGTACTGCCTGGAGCTCAGTCTTTGGATACAGTTTATAGTTTTTGGTTTAAAACCCTTTCGTTTTTTTTTAGGTATCTATACTTGAATAGTTTGATTTAAAGACCTAAATTGGAAGGGTGGTTGCGCAGTTTAAAAAAGTAATTAACAAAACAATACCTAAAAGAAAACAGAATACAAAACAACAAGCTTAATAAACAGCATGCTTCTGAAATCCTACCGAGACGAGGATTTCCCCTTCATTGACCTTCCAATACACATCACTCCAGTCTCTGTACAGTACAATTACCTTACTGAACTAAATTCGATTACAATCTCATTCACCACTGCCTTTCTACTTCTGGCCCTCCTTGGCAGCACAGCCTGCCGAATCCCCCTCCTTTACAGTGCAAGCCAGGCAGGACGTTTTGGATAGCCAGCTCTAATTCAAAAGGAAATTGGTTTCCAGCAACCACTGTTCTTAGGAGCCTAAGAAAAACAAAATGACTGAAAAATTAAAGAGGAATTTTATTTCAATATAAAATTAGAATCCCATATGCTTTTGGGGAATACAAAATGCAGATGGAACCACTAAATTAATAATAAAAAGAAATATTTCTGTCTAATAGCTGCAGGTTTTTCCCACCCGTGCTCTGACCTGAATAGGGACACAAAGCACCGATAATAAGAATGGTAATATTGTAAGACTCACATTGCACAGAAGCTATAGCCATTCCAAGGGCTGTGTCGTAATTCAAACCCTACCCCCTAATACTGTACGTCAGCATACTTCTTTCCTACTTTCTACAGCCACAGAAGTGGAAAATAAGCTTTAGACACACTATAGTAGAAATACCATAAAACGCAGTCTAACAAAATCCACTAACAATGGAAATGGAAATGAATTAAGCAGCAAAAAGAAGTAGCCAGTAGAGTTCTATTTTCCTCAAAACAAATCTGGTTCTTAAATTACTTCATGTCTTGTAGTTCAAACTCAATTTAATGTTCTAGCAAGAAGCAGACCACATAAGCTGAATGTAAAATATGACTGGTCAACCACCCAGTACTAGTATTTACTTTTTTAAACTGAAGTAAATTGGTCGTTAAAAGGCAACCGATTGCTAACGTGTTATGCGTAAAAGTCTGCAAGAACTGCAGGCCTAATGAAATAAAGCGCTTGCTACGGATGTATGGGGGTAAAATGGTTTAATGATGATTGTAAAATTTCTAGAAGTCATATCATAAATCATTTTAATGATGTGTACCAAAAACATATTAAAAAAAAGAGAGTCTGGAAGCACAGCATGTGTTGAATCATAATTAAGAAAAAGCAGTAAAAATACATTAGATTTAAGTGGCTCAGTGCATTAATTTGGGGTTGCCAATCAATATGACTATAAAGCTGGCTCTACACCTACATGAAAGCAACAGTACGATTAGTGTATAAACAAAAGCAATTACACAGTCCACAAATACTGTATACATATATCACCCCTGATTGCATGTGGACTTAAAATAACCTACAACTATACATATAGGAAACAGCTGGTACGTTACTTTAGTACTTCCACAACTATACACGATGGTTGCTAGCAGAAAGCTGCATTTCCAAAACAGGGCAATAACGGACCTGGCTTTGAAACAATAGATGCATATACTGTAGCACCACACACATGAGTTTGCATGTCACCTTTGCAAACTGAATTTGTATCTGCAAAACACAAACAACCAAAGTGGCATCCATCTTGTTTTAAGGACACCATGCATGCAGGCAGACAATAAACCATTTACAGAAAATACTTGGTTTGCTGTATTTGTATAAAAAAAAATTAACAATTACAATTGTTATTCAAAATTATAAGATGGAGTAAAATGCCATAGGACACTTTATACAGTGTGTACACTTTTTTCATAACCTGCAATAAAGGTTTGTGTGTAAACCAGTTAACCCCATAACAACTAGTCAGTTATGAAGCTGTATCACAAGAAGGAAAACGAATCCACCAGGACCATCATGGGTACCAGTACATGTCAACAGCTCAAAATGAACCTTAAAAGCAAAAAGTGTCTGAAGTTTCTGACTGGTTAGATTTACATAATAAAGAATTAACAGAATTAAAAGAATTAACAGTGATATACTGTAGTACCTTAACACATGCAACTTTAGTACTTTGCCTACTATTTATGGATCAGACTGACATATAAAGGAGTACTTATAACAACCACTTATCAAAAGTATTTAAATTGGTGTATGTGTTTAAACATGTTACAGGGTAGCGTATAAATATTAGCACTGTTCAAGACAGTTTTCCTCCAAGGTAAATTAAACTTTTGAGATACAGATACTGTTCAATGGAGGTCTGTATTGCATTAAAAGAGCCTCAGTACCACCTTTGTGGTTTCTATGAACAGTGAGGTTTTCTTCTTCTCTGACACAATGGAAGTGAAAGAATATGCACACGCTCCAAGTTAAAGAGTCTGGGCAAGGCTTTGACATGACGATTACTCAGTTTATACTGATAGGCTGTGTCACCCCAGACAACGATGTGTAATGCAAATGTACAATATAGGAGCCATCTACAGCTGTTTAGCAGACTACTTGACTTGACAGTTCATGGAGGGGGAAGTTAAAGACAATGTTCAGAAAATGCAGTAGCAGCAATGGTTCAATCTAAACAACATGTGTAACACCACCTAGATGAAGCAAGGTTCTAATCTAGTGCATTAGGATGTATCTAGTATCCAAATAGCTTAGAGCTAAAGTATCCATCATGCTAAAATGTAAAAACAAAAATCAAAATGATGGTGTCTGGATGCTACATTCCAGCCTTATGTTTGATATTCCTGAAAGCAGACCTGGTAGTTTACAGTACATTACATCATTATAGTATCCACTTATAACACTCAAAAAATACAAGCCTTTCTGGTTATTTTTGGTGCAGTTTGATCCGGTTGGGAAGTTGGAATCTTAGAAGATGTTAAACGGAGGCACATTTTAGAAATCATCTCTTACTATACAATTTGTTGACCTTAAATTGGACCTAGAATGGGGAATACTGTATAAACACCTGATGCCTAGAAGTGTAGTAATGTAGCTGTGCAAAGCCTTTTCCTACCACCCACAGTAGTGATATAACAGAAGAACCCCATGGTTAATTAAGCAGCACAACTCCATTCATTTAAACTGTCATTGGATGGAAATTCCAAGAAGTTATTAAAAGGGCAATGAAGGAGCTTGTGTTTGTTTGGCAGTGTTTAACATAGAGATACCACAATATTATAAACACTATACATTACGATGGCATATGTTTTTGGTGTCAAATATGCAGTGCACAACCTGAAATACTTCTCTTTCAAGGCAAGTCCTTTGTAAAAAGGCAGGGATCCAGTGCCTGCTCTGATGTACTTTTTCAGTACTGTAAAGCTGTGAAAGCAGGAGCTGCCCACAAAAAAAATGCAAACACACTTTATAAAAGCAGTTCACTGTGCTTGGAAATAAATTCCACACTGCAGTGCTACGCTTCCCAGTCTCTTTCCTGCTGGCACGAAACCTCCAAAAGCAGTCTGAGTTTCTGAATACCTATGTGTGCAAGAGTTCCGATATGGCACAAAAGCACTTGCAGGAAATAAACAGTTCCAATATTTGGCATTTGAATTTCAACTTACCAGATGGATGCGCAGGAATCTACCGCACTGAAGGTGTAAGATTTATCTGATTTCTTTAAAAATGGTATTTCAATGGTAACATAACTAACAAACAATATTAATATACATTTTTTAGAAAGTCATACCTTTGAAAGCAGTAATCAATTATTAAATTGATAGGTTAAGTTTTATTACTTTCAAGTAGTTCTCAACAAAATCATGCTTAAACTGGGTTTGATATGTGGTCAGGGACATTATCACACAGAGCACAAGAGCATTATATAAGGAAGAAGCAGATAAAGTTCTTTCCCTCTAGGATTTCAGTCACAAAGGCAGTATTACCAAGAGGCTTGCATCTCAAGTCTGGAGCTGACCAACAGGGACATGGGAAGATGATGAGAGGTTATGTAGGGCATGTCTATTAAGGACCTAAAAGTAATTGTAGCTAGCAAAGTTCCATAAATCTTCTCCACTATGCACATCCATTTATTATATACATTAGGTCTTAACTGTGCAGTCTTGAAAGAAACACATTTTAGCCAACTGTATTTTCAATTTAAAACATGATATCTAGCAGTACACTACGTTAAATAATTTTGTGTTTCAAGTCATGATTTTAGGCTTGCACTTCACCTGGAGGGTGAGATTGTCCCCACCCCTTCACTGGCATCTTTCCTGTCAATAACCAATCAGCTGCTACCCCTATTGACTGACATGTTTCAGCCAGTAAAATCCCTTGACCCAAAAGACACTGCTGGGGTGAAAACTGTAACAGATATCCTGGAATGCAAAGCAAACTAACTGATGACTTATTGTAGGACCAGTTTAAAAAAAAAAAAAAAAATTGCTATAAAATGTGTTCTTTCAAAACTGCAAACTTGACACTGTAGTTAATAGAAGTGGACAATGAAGATAGTTACAAACACACAGTACAACATATTAAGTCTTATACCAATAAGAACTTATTAGAAGCAACAAAGCATTACATTCTGTATGAATAGCAACACAGTATTAACCTGCACAAGTAGCAAATGTTGTACTACAGTTTCTTACAAGATGGAATGGAATAGTATTACCATTGAATTAAACAAAAAAAAAAAAAAAAAAAAGGTTTGCATATAGTTGATTTAGAATAAGGTAAAAAGCAATTAGATACGTCCCTGTTTCGTGGATCTGTCGGCAAAACATTGCCCATGCCTGCTGTGATGCCTAGGCAGACTGGGCATGGCTGTCAGAGCAAGGCGACAGCACTAAGATAACAGTTCCTCTTTTTAGTAGACTAGAAGGCGCACTGATGTAAATGTATGGAAACTGTGTAGTTTATCTCATCTCTTTAAAAGATATTACCTTGTGTGTTTTTAAATCATCATTTCAATATTGTTAAGTTTTGATCAGCATCAGATTTAACAGACCTTCACTAAAAGTTTTTTCGAGCAGTGCTAAAGAGACACTTGGCATTCACAGACAAGCTGATTTACTACTAAATATATTATCAAATTTCCTTCAGATTCTGAAATTCTGAATCTTAAATGTGGTATCCAAAATCGATATCTAATCATGTTTAAAAAATAAATGTAAAACAGTGTACAGTATTATATAACACAATGTGAATTTAAAGACCAATCGCAGGATAACCGAACACACTACATTTAACTGTGTTACTGTAAATGATTTGGGTTCAATTTACCACCAGTCTTGGAGGACAGACACTCTGTTATGGAAAAGGATATCTTGGGTAGGGATAATTCACTTCATTGAACTTCAGTAACCCCTACTAATTAGACACCCCACAAGGCCCAGCATAGAACAGACTACGGTAGGCCTCTCCTCTAAGGTACAATGGCTTGGCAACAGTTGCTGCTCAGTTGGCTTGATAGTGGGTATCGGCAGTGTCTTCACCATATGACACGTGTCGCAATAAAGTAAATTAAAGCATGAAACATAAAAATCACACAATTGTCTCATTTGCTTGTGCAAGTGCGTGCAATAACACTGGTAATGCACTTTTGATCAAATAAGCTTCACAGCCTGTTTTACTTTTGTTTCCTGTTTATTCTTTAAAATACATTTCTTTAAAACAAAATTACAAAATCAGGGCTCCAGACAAATGGCTCCAGGCCAGAAAAAAATGGTCACCAAATTCAATTGCTGGGTGCCACTTCAGGAGCAAGTTAGTTGCTACTATATTCAACTGATTAAAATACAACAACTTGTTAAGACACTAAAGCATTGTGTAATTCTAGCAGCCTTATTTTGTATTAACTGCAACCAATTAAATGAAACTTGAAGGCCAAAAAATAATACCACATTTACACTGGCCACTTTTATACTGGCATTGAGATGGCTTGGGTCTTTATTTTGGAAAGTAAATGCAGCCTTCCCAGGTCCAGCCGTCCTAAAAGTGGGATGCTCCAGAGTGGGGCTCTACGATGGCTTTGGTCTTTTTGCTCTACTGTAAACTCATCGGTCCCTGAGACGGCTCACGTTTGCCACGTACACTCGTGGGAAACACCCCCATTGTCAGCGTCTAACAGGCACAGACAACAGCAATCTGGATTGTTACTCAAACACTGAACTAAAAATATCTTTGGACAGAACTTTTATATTTGTGCTATAATGTGAAAAGACATTTAAATGTGTAAAATGTATGTGGGATACATGAGAAAGAAGCCTAGTTGCCACAAAACCTTTGTCAGAAATATTCTTCTTTCACACATATCTCCAAGCATAACCTGTTTGTAGTTTGATATGTATCATTATGAGAAAATGTTCGGTTTTGTGGGTACCTCTATCTAGACTTTAACAAATTATTACAGTAAAGTGGGTAAGAAAATAAACATTTTCCTTCACAGGGCGAATATAGTCCATTGTTTAAAAGTAATGTACTTTAAGACATAAACATAGCGCTTGTTTAATTATATGTATCATAGCACAATTATACAATTTGAAAAATAAAGCCGCATGCTAGTCGAAGTTTAATCAATTTAAATGTGTAGGCTTTATTATTCAAAGTGTATCAGAGGAGGGAGCTCACTAGGTGAGGTCTTACTAATGCATTGTAAAGTTTTAACATTACTTCCCTTGATTTAAATTCAGCACTTCTCACAATATATCCGAGCATCTTGTTGGCCTTTTTTATAGCTTCCCCACATTGTCTAGATGAAGAAATTTCTGAGTCAACATAAATTCCTAGGTCTTTTTCATAGTTCCCTTCTTCAATTTCAGTATCTCCCATATGGTATTTATAATGTACATTTTTATTGCCTGCATGCAGTACCTTACACTTTTCTATATTAAATGTCATTTGCTATGTGTCTGCCCAGAATCTGAATGCTGCCTAGATCATTTTGAATGACCTTTGCTGCTGCAAAAGTGTTTGCCACGCCTTCTACTTTTGTGTCTATAAATTTAACAAGTTTGCTTACTATGCCAAAATCTAAGTCATTAATGTAGATTAGGAAGAGCAGAGGGCCTAATACTGATCCCTGTGGTACTCCACTGTTACCTCGCTCCATTTTGAGGCTTCTCCTCTAATCAGTACTTTCTGTTTTCAACATGTTAACCACTCCCTAATCCATGCTCATTTCCTTGAATCCCTACTGCGTTCAGTTTGAGAATTAATCTTTCATGCCGGACTTTGTCAAAAGCTTTCTGGAAATCTAAATAAACCATGTCATATGCTTTGCAATTATCCATTGTCAATGTTGCATCCTCAAAAAAAATCAAGCAGGTTAGTTAGACACGATCTCCCTTTCCTAAAACCATGCTGACCGTCTCCCAGGACACTGTTACCATATAGGTAATTTTCCATTATGAATCTTATTATAGTTTCCATAAGTTTACATATAATAGAAGTCAGGCTTATTGGTCTGTAGTTATCTGGTTCGGTTTTGTCTCCCTTTTTGTGAGTCGGTATTACGTTTGCAATTTTCCAGTCTATCGGTACAACCCCTGTGTCAAGAGACTGTTGCATGATCTTGGTTAGTGGTTTGTTAATAACTTCTTTCATTTCTTTGAGTACTATTGGGAGGATCTCATCCGGCCCAGGGGATTTGTTTATTAAGAGCTCCAAGTCCATTTAACACTTCTGCCTCTGTTATGCTAAAGTTATTTAAATCTGGATAGGAACAGGTCGACATGTGGGGCATGTTGTCCATATCCTCCTTTGTAAAAACTTGTGAAAAGTAATAATTTAATATATTTGCTATTTTTTTCTCTTCAGATATGATTTTGCCATTTGTATCTTAGATATTTTACTTCCTCCTTGAATGTTCTTTTGCTGTTATAATATTGGAAATTTTGGAATTGGTTTTAGCCCCCTTGGCAATGCTCATTTCGATTTCTAACTTCTTTTTTGACTTGAGTTTGCAGTTCAAGTACACTCTGTGTATTTTGTTCTTGGTCCCTTTTAAATGCTCTGTTAAGTGTCTTTTTTCTCTCTTTTTTTTAATTGGTCTATTAAACCATTTTGGCCATTTTGTTTTAGATTTTGATGTCTATTTTTTTTCTTTTTTTATTTAATAGTCGCCAATAATTTTGTATTATTTTCTCCCAATTTAGGACTATCCAATTATTATTTTAGGCTCGGCTCACCGCTAACACCCCTGCGATCACTTGGGAGCGGCGAAGACGAACACACGCTGTCCTCCGAAGCACGTGCCATCAGCTGACCGCTTCTTTTCACACTGCAGACTCACCATGCAGCCACCCAGAGCTACAGCGTCGGCGGACAACGCAGCTCTGGGGAGCTCACAGGTAAGCTCGCAGGTGCCCGGTCACACTACAGGGGTCACTGGTGCGCATTGAGCCGAGGACACCCTGGCCGACCTAATTCAATTTCATCTGTCGTGCTCCCCACCGAATTTTCCCATTTTATCCCCCATGAGTATGGCTTCTCCTGTGTACACACATTTCTAATTTTGTTCACACAGTTTATTTTGCTCAGTGTTTGAATTTGGCAGTCTATAGCATGCCCCTATTATTATGCCCTTTGAGTTTTTGTCCATTATTCTGACCCATATTGATTGTGTTGCCAGTCCCCACCTGCCCAGACGATTTTAGAACAATTTAACAGTGATATTGTAAATCCGAGATGAAAGCTGTTGTACAAAAAAAACAAAACAAAAAAAAAAATATGACATTGCTCTATTGAACATTTAAGTCGATTATATCTCATTTAGTTTTTTAGATGAAACACATCATTAGTCAAACACTTTCTCATAAAATTCAAGATCAAATAATTAACACAATCAGATTTTGACACTGAACCCCCATTTAACAGTGTCTACTAATAGTACTAAGAAGCTGAATTGCCTTGGACACAACCAGGAGACACGTTTACCCAACTGGACTGAATTGAGATCTGGTCATTGAAGAACTGTATCAATCCTACCTGTATTTTATCTTCCGGGACATTCAGCCAATGGTTGAAGGCTTGTGAAAGTTTGGTCCTCACTTGTTTCCCTAATTGGAAATAAATACATTTTAATAACATTGCCTGACTAAACAAAAAAACACTGGAATCAAACAAAAAATTGTTAAATGATTGGTGGTTTAAAATAGGTGAATATGCAGTTGCAGACAAAAGTATTGGCACCCTACGCTTATTATACCTTTAAAGCACTTATCTGCTCCCTATTTTACTTTATTTAATCCTGCACTTAACTCAACCTGTAGTATTCTGTATTTCATTTGCACTTGTATCTAACCCTGATATAACTATCAACACTTACCTGCTCTTGAAATGCCCCGATATCAAGTCGTACTGTGTTTTGAATTTGCTTTTATTAGGACTGAAGTCATTATATTTTGTATCTTGCTCCAATTGTACTGTAATTCTTGACATGTATTTTTTGTATACAGCTGTAAGTCTCCCTGGGTAAGGGTGTCTGCTAAGAAATAAATAAAAATAATACCATAATTCCAATTCAATAACACCAATTCAACAGATTAAGGGCAAGCATTTAGTAAACTTTAGCCACTTAATAAAATAAGCAAAAAAACAAATTTCTACTCATTTAACAAATAATCTTTATGAAATAATAAGATTATTTCAAGTATTTGTTCATCACAAATGTATTGGCACCCCTGCTTTAGTGTTTCACATGTCTTCCTTTTGTGTTTATTACGGCTTTCAGATGGTTATGATTCTTAACCAGTATGCTACATCTTGTTGGTGAAACAGATTGGATACACAATGCTTGACTGCAGCTTTTTTCAGTCCAAAGCATTTCTATTGGCTTGAGATCTGGTGATTGCGAAGGCCATTCCAGAACTTTTATCTTTGTTTTCTTCAAGACCTCCAGAATTAGCCGCATGCTTTGGGTCGCTGACATGTTGGATGATAAACTGTCTGCCAATCCGCTTACAAGCAGATGATATCATTGTACTTTGTAGAATGTTTTGATACATGGCTGCATTCATTCGATCTTCAATCACATGAATGGCTCCAGTCATTAGTGACGGTTTAGCCGTCTGGAGATAGTGAACACGCCCATTTATTTAATTGCCTGTTTTGATTTTAACGTGCGTTTTTAAAATGTAATTTGCGTATAAAATGTATGAAATGCTGACTGGTAAATATATTATTAAATGTCTGGTAAACGTTTATTCACTTGGGAAAAGGTCAGAGGTCACGTTTGAGCTTTTGTTGTTTTTAAATATTGCAATCTACTGTTAATTCGAACTGTGTTCGTTTTTAGCACATTTGCACACTGTCTGTGTCTGGATACTGCACTACGCAGTTTGTTTTGGATTTGTTTACAATATCACCGCACTTGAATATCCAGAGGTATGAACTGTTTTTAAAAGAAAGCCTTGCTGTCTATGTGCTGCTGTTTTTATGCAACATTTCTGAAGATTCTGAATTGAATTACTGCCTGTGACTGAATTACTACTGTTCTGCACACAACACTGCCATAGGAAGTGACTTGAACCCTGATTCTCTAAGTTTTGTGATAGTCTGCGGGACAACACCGCTCGGCGCTGTGACATATTGAACTGCTCAACACCCTCATATCACAATTACCGATACAATAGGTGGTTGATTTTCTTGGGACGTCAACTTATTTCAAGCATTTCAGTTGACTTTGCTCTGTGGTACTTCTTGATTATTGCTCTGATTGTGGATTTTGGTATCCAGTATTTCTTTGATACTCTTCTGTAGCCATTTCCTTTGTTGTAGTTTGTTACGAGGGCTTTTCTCAAACTGAAAACTCCTTTGTCTTGACCATCATCTGATATGTTGCCAAAACGCTCTTCAACAGATGTTGGAAATAGTGACCTAGTTTTCTGGCTATTGACTTAATAATACAGCTTAAATACTGTGTAACAGTTTTCAATCAATGAATGTATTTTTAAATTGGTTCCAATTACATTTTTACAGACTTTTAATGTAGATTACTTTTTTTTTTGTTAAACCAGAAATTGTGTATTTTGGTCTTTGTCATTAATTGGTGGCTAATATCCACTAAATGCTTGTATTTAACACAGGGGTGTCAAACTCGGTTCCTGGAGGGCTGCAGTGTCTTCTGGTTTTCGTTCCACCCGAGCTCTCAATTACTTAATTGGTCTAATTATTTGATTAACTGGACAAATGTAACACTTCTCTTCAGGTCTCAACATGTTTCACTTGAATCAAGTGCATTTTTTAAATTATCAACTGTAAAAGACCTTGAAAAATATGAAATATGTCCAATTGAACAAATAATTAGATCAATTAACTTTATTGAGAGCTAAGTTGGAATGAAAACCAAAAAGACCCTGCGGCCCACGAGGACTGGAGTTTGACACCCCTGATTTAACATGCTATCTTGAGTTACTGGGGTACAGAGAAGCTGGAACCACAATTTATTGCAACTTATATTGGTACAGTGCTCCCCCTTTATAAGGCGGCCCTTTATACTGCGGAACAGGTTATAAGGCGTTACGGTCATGGCATTTGCCCCATTATGCCAGTACACTAACACTAGTAGTCTTGTTATAAGGCGGAACACAAATAGCATGGTCTCTTAACTATGGCTCCCAACTACAGTGTTATAAAGGGGGAGCACTGCATATGATAAAAATCCAATATTCTGGCCTTAGAAAACCAAAGGTCTTGCCAGGGTTGAACTTAAACTACTTTTATCTGGAGAAAAAAAAAAAAAAAATCCACTACATGATACTGAGCTAACACTCAAACCAAACTACTGTGTAATATTTTTGTTATACACAAAAGTAGGCATCTGATAGTGGTTTTTAGTAGCACTGATTACAACAGTTTAACCAGTCAATACCTTCTAAGCAATTCAATAGCAAACAATCACATAGTTTGCATACCAACATGAATAGGTCTGGGATTACCACAGTGATTATGAATGCATTTGGCAGGGGATTCTTTCACAGCTTATACAGTAAACAGACCAGTCCTATAGATTAACAGGACATGCTATCTGTTGTTGCATTAGGTGCTTTACCTTTTATTTAAAATAAGTTAATGGTTCTACTTAGCGAGAATGTTGAAAACATAGGGGCTGGCCTGGTATTAGGTGACCTTGAACTGGTTTCTCACAGTCCTTGTATGTCACTAATTTTACCCGTGTGGGACCTCCATGACTTACTTTGTGAGACATAGAACTTTCATTTTATTATTATTCTTTGCATCACTTTATGTGGCTCAAGGTGATATTCTTACATTAAGTCATACAAACAAACAGGAGTTTTCAGCAAGAGAAAGACTTGCACAGTTTTACCAAAATCACAGTAAGAGGTGAGTGGACGCTATGGCAGTATTAAGGTGAGAAAACACTGATGAGAATGTTAAGAAATAAAAAGGTGTACGGTACTTTATCTTGAGTTTTGCTGAAAGCAGCAGACTAGGGACCCACTAGGGACCATGCTTGGGGCTAGAGAACTAAATGTACATGCCCACCTCAATTACAATTAACTTCAAAGTCAAGGCTATATCTCGAGCACCAGGGCCAAATCAACAGTTCCAGTGGGGTCCCAAGATCCGCGAACTTGCACGCCACTGACTGTGTGGTTTACCAGGCACCCCAACAAGGGCGTGCCTTTACCAGGTGAGCCACTCAAGAGAGCTGGTGCTGCAACTATGAGCTAAAAAAGCTCAGTCTTGAAACATCTGTACCTACAAAAAAAGTGGCATTTGTTTTTTTGTATACAGTAATCCGTCGCATATCAGACTGCGGTGGGACCAGAGTAAGGGCGGATATGTAAAAAGGCGAATGAATCCTGTTTTAAATACCATTATACACAGCTGTAACAATTACTATATTTACACAATTGTTTTGAGATTCAGCTTTTATGGGGGGCTCCCCTAAATCCCTTGTTTAGAACGATACAGGTACATTTCAACACACTGAACAGCTCACGTGACACTACCAGCCATGGCAGCGCATGGAGCACATACAACACAGCGCATGAAAACTTTGGTAGGATCTACAATATCTGAACGAATCTTCTCTGTTCAATAATAAAGTAACGTTGCTGAAGAGGTTGATCATGGCGGATAAACGGCTAGGGCGCATATGCGACGGGCGGATATGCAATGGATTACTGTACTACTACTGCTCTTTGAGTTTCCTGGGAAATCCCCATTCTCGTCCTCCTTGTCAAGCCTTCGATTAAAAATTGTTTGTACAATCCACAACAGCAAGAGCTCCAAATAAGCACTGCAGCAAAATGGGTTATTTAAGCCAAAATAGCCAAAAGCTAAGTATTTGTCTACTTTGTCTCTTGACTCTTAATATAGGCTTGATTGGCAATCTGGTATAAAGTGTACCTTTTACAGGGGGATTTTTATTTTATGCTTTACACATTGAATGCGCACCGTTTTGTTCTCAGTAATGACTCAAAATAATATCCAGTGGTAAAATAACTTCACATGGCAATAAAATTACCCTAGTTTTCTACAGTATATTGCTGTTTAAATGACAGTGTCTCAAGCTGTAAGTATTAAGTGTCACTGCCATGTGACTTTCTGCAACATATTTTTGGTAATACACCCTTGAAGCGTAATTGCTTTTCAAAGTGTGGCAGCTGATTCAATTTGCACCAAGCCACGTGACTACCATTCACTGTCTTTGCACTTGCCTTTGTAATAGAAACAGTTTCTGAAAGGAATAAAACAATTTAAATGGTATAAAGCCAACAAGAAATAATTTACTGTATTTGCAAGAAGGGACAGTTGAGTAATTTCTGAAATTGTGCCTGTTTAAAAACAGCTCCTACAGTGTTTAACAATTGCTTTAATTTTTACAATCAAATATATTCTTTGTTGTCTGTTTATTATTGCATACAGTAGTCTACCCTTCTGAGGACCACTAGAAAAAATATCTTTCTTTGTTTTTCAAGCCCTGTTGCCACTGAACTTTACATACATGCTCCTGCAAGCTGCTGTAAATTATTATCCACTGCAATAATAAAGGAATATTATATTACTGCAATTTACTCAGTAATCACTTACTTTTTTTGTGTGCACCACAAATGTAAACCCAGGATAATTCTGATAATAAACAACTGCCTTCATTCAAGGTAATATCACTATTTTGGCAAGCATCCTAACCACAGTTTATTCTAAAATACAGACATGCCTACAGCTTCACAGCCAAGTACAGGCTATCTGGCCCTGAAGCCTGGTAAAAAAGTTTTTTTTCTGCCTGCTCTGTGTTGTTTATTATTTAAGCCCAGCACACAGGAAACATTTTCTGGAGCAGACTTGACTCCTACTTTAAGAAACATGTTTCCAGAAACATTTTGACCAATCAGGAGAGACTACTTAAACATGTGACTATGCAAGATGGCAACTCCCACATGGTTTGGGCAACTGCCAAAAGTGACAAGTTAATTGTTATGTACAATGATTCTGTGAAATGTTTCACAGGGGCACCACTCCACACAAGATTAAGGTTTTGCTCCATTTTCAAGTTGAAGGGAATTACCTAAAGAACTGCTTGTAAATGATTCACGAACACTTGCGTATACTGGTCTTAAGGCAGATTACCTGGGAGTTGCAGCAAATACTTGTAAGGCTCAAGTAGAATTCTTTCAGATGCAGCCCCCTTGTCATCATCCATGGTTTGTAATTTCCACAATTAAATGAACCTGCCAAGAATGAAAAAAGCAAACTGATAATTACATGCATACATAAATAAATAAAAGTAATTTGTCCATTTTTTTGGGCTTGTCTATTTTGCATTCTCCCTGGTTTAACAATGTTGTTAATTTTATTTCTTTCACTAAATATAATAAAAAGGCAGTTTAGCTGGTTCCCTGTCACTAAATCAGCCTGTTTATGTGAAAAGCCATGCAAAATTCATACTCTAAAAATCAGCTGGAAATTTGCATGGGGCATAGTTCGGGCAAACCAAGGGGTGCTAGTTAAATGGATCACTGATAAAGCGGATCATGTACTCTGAAGAGCATTAGGAAGAGAGAATGCAGTATTATTATTTGGAGTGACGAGCTGCACCCCTCTAATTAAGGGCTCGTTTTGCACTTTGTTAAGCCCCCTCAGCTACACGACTCTAACAAAACTAGGAGTCCTGTACGAGCAGTCGACTGTGAAATCAATGTATTTTATACAGTAGATGCAATAGCATCAAGGATTTAAAAAACGTTATGGTTTCTTGTGTTTGCCATTTATTTTCTAAAGACAAAGTATGTCGGTGATATCATATAGCATGTGCTCAAGAATGTCTTATCAAGACCCATTACTGTGGATAGTGTTAATTACTTCAGTCCAACTATCATTTTCAATGGACTGAGCACAAATGGTGACAATCAGCAGAGTTTCAGACGGTCACCAACAACCAGGCAAAACAAATATATTCATAACATACATTCCCCGCCATGGCTGTAAATCCAAATGGTTTGATCACAATTGGACAAGTGGTTTGCCAGATATATTCAATACAAATACAGTGTATATACCCAGTTTTGCAGTGGAACCCAACTATATAGTAGAGTATGTAGGTATTGTATTGGTAATAGTTTTCATCGGTAAAATTCCTTTTCAATATAAAGTCTATTGCACTGTACAACACATTAAAAGTTGTAAACATTCACATTGCAGTGTTTGAATACTGTACAGAAACTTGCTGTACATGTAAACCTGCTAATCTTATGCTTTTATTTCAATACAATATAAATAGGGTGGAAATCAGTTGTCACTAATAAAGGTAAGGGATTTTAAACCAGAGTGTGATTATAACCAAAACTATATTAAAAGGAGCAATGTGTTAATAAATGGAGGGAGCATTAACAGGAGAGATATTAAGTGGGATTGAATGTATAAACTCTTATAAAAGTGCATCATACTGAAAGAATGGTAAAGCATTTACAAGTATTGTAAATCCTATAGTGATATGGTAAAACATTAAAAAACATGGTAAACTATGGTAAATGCATAACCATGGAAATAGCATGGTAAAACTACAAAATTACCATGCAAATGTACTACAGAATTGAATACAGCCAAGAAATAACTAAAAATATAAAACTACAGTAGACGCTTGTTAGTAGCAACATATCAGAGCCCTTTTGCTATGTTACTCCTAAGCGGCTGTTGCTGTTTATGGGGAGGGTCGACTGACCAAAGGTAGCCTGCTTTTTCTGATACGTAAAACAGCTACAGTACACGCTATATTCTTATTTTCAAGTATGTTATTTTACAAACATTCAGACTGAGAAGACATACATTGCATTGTTACAATCTATAATTGTAACAATGCGATGTATGTTTATTATTCCTACCGTATTGCATTAGTATATGTACTGTACATTTTAAATATGTGCTCTGTTCTGCATTTGTAGCCTATACTACCATATTGTATCAAGAAAGCAGTATTAATTGAGTTAATGTTATAAAAATATCAACTTATTTTTGTTTTAAGAACAATCAAACATCAACCATGACAAACACAACCTCTTGCTCTTACTTGTAAACATTTTTTGTACTTGCACTCAACTGTAATACTTTGTATGCACTTTAAGTTTCCTTGGATAAGAGCGTCGTCTACGAAAGTAAATAATAATAACAATGTAAATTAAAAGTATTCTTCCACATCAAAGTGTATTCTATTTATACAGTGAGTATCAACTTGTAAATTAATTAAGAATGGATAAACTCACTCATTTCGGGTGAAAGAACTGTTAATTTGCTCTGCTTCTCAGTCACAATTTTGTTTTGAAGAACAGATTCAATGTCCCAAAGAGACCTGGTGACTCTGTCACCAAGTCCCTCTAGCTGTGAAAAGTGCCGAAGTGTGTTCAAAGCCTTCAACACCTCAGAGTTTGTCGGAGCTGGAACTTCATCAAAATCATCCTCACTCTTGATTATGATAGGTTTCATCAACACAAGCTTGTTTCTCTGGCCTTGCAGCAGCTGTAGCGCTCAGTAATTCCTCATTGGATAATCCTCATCCACAGCCACAGCAGCTGCTAGGTCTCCCCAGCGACAGTGTGTGGATGCGACAGCGTGGGAGAAGTACAGTCGGAGAAAAGTACAGAGCAGTTAGAAGCAGTAAGAAGAAATTACATCTTTAAATTACATCTTTAATTGCTTTAATCAGAAAACACCGCAGCTTTAATTCCAACAGCTGTGTGTCTTTTTCTGATAACAAGCTGAAACTCAGAGCAGCTGATTCAAATTCGCCGCCGTTCTGAGACGGGGAGGGGCGGAGCCAGCAGCACAAAACAGATAAACAAAAGCCAGCCAATCTCCCCAGAGACAGCGTGGGAGAAGTACAAGTCGGGGAAAAGTACAGAGCAGTTAGAAGCAGTTTGAAAGCAGGTTGACAGCTGCAGAAGCTCAACTACACTTCCAAAAAAAAAATTAACATGCTCTTCAAGCCAGTAATCTGTGACACCTGCATGATGTGGGAAATCCGAGAAAACCCAGCAGAGCTCAACCAAGTGTGTGTAAAGTGCCGCATGATCCAGGACTTGCTTAAACTAGTAAGTATGCTAGAAATGGAGCTGCAGGAAATGAGACAGCAACAGGAGCTTGAGGAGCTTGAGGAGCTGGCACACTCACAATTCATGGAAGTCAGCAACACTAACAGACTGAAAGCCACCAGGGAGACAGAAGAGGGTCAAAACAGCTGGGTTCAGATACGCAGAAGCAGGGAAAAAAAGAAACTTCGTCAAACACAACCACCAGAAATGAAAACATCCAACAAATTCGAGCCACTTCAAAATGTAGATGATCAAAACCAACATCAAGAGAACGAAAGGAACAACGTCCAGGACCCTATAAACAGTGCTGGCCAGGCAGCAAAAAGGGAGGTCATGATTGTTGGGGACTCCATATTGAGAAACACAGCAAGTTAAGTTTGCAGTTTGGACCCCCTTACTACAACAGTGTGCTGCCTTCCAGGAGCCTCTGTTACGCACATCACTGAGAACGTGGACAGGCTCCTAGAATGAACAGGAGATGACCTGGTAGTAGTCGTCCACATCGGTACAAACAACATTGGAAGAGACAGGCCAAGATCCCTGCAAAACAAAATTCAGAGAACTAGGAAGGAAATTAAAAGACAAGACCAAAACTGTGGTATTTTCTGGGATACTGCCAGGCACCTTGCAAAGGACCATATGGACAGCACATAAAAAGAATGGCTGTTTTTTTAAAAATGTAGTACTAGACAAATCTAAATCTAAAACAAAAATGGCCTAAATGGTTTAATAGATCAATTAAAAAAAATATTCACCGAAAAAAGGCACTTTACAGAGCGTTTAAAAGGGACCAAAAACAAAAAGTACACAGAAAGAGTACTTGGAACTGCAAATGCAAGTCAAAAAGGAAGAAAGGCCAAGAGAGAGATAGAAAGGCCAAGAGAGAGATAGAAATGAACATTGCTAAGGGGGCTAAAACCAATTCCAAAATGTTTTTCCAATATTATAACAGCAAGAGAACATTCAAAGAGGAGGTTAAATGTCTAAGAGTTACAAATGGCAAAATCATAGACAAAGAAAAAAAAAAAATAGCAAATATTAAATGATTACTTTTCACAGGTTTTTACAAATAAGGATACAGACAACATGCCCCACATGTCGACCTGTTCCTATCCAGTTTTAAAAATAACTAGCATAACAGAGGCAGAAGTGTTAAAGGGACTAGGAGCTCTTACAATAAACAAATCCCCTGGGCCGGATGAGATCCTCCCAATAGTACTCAAAGAAATGAAAGAAGTTATTTACAAACCGCTAACCAAGATCATGCAACAGACTCTTGACACAGGGGTTGTACCGACAGACTGGAAAATTGCAAACTTAATACCGATCCACAAAAAGGGAGACCAATAAGCCTGACTTCTATTATATGTAAACTATAATAAGATCCAAAATGGAAAATTACCTATATGGTAATAGTATCCTGGGAGACAGTCAGCATGGTTTTAGGAAAGGGAGATCATGTGTAACTAACCTGCTTGATTTTTTTGAGGATGCAACATCGACAATGGATAATTGCAAAGCATATGACATGGTTTATTTAGATTTCCAGAAAGCTTTTGACAAAGTCCCGCATGAAAGATTAATTCTCAAACTCAACGCAGTAGGAATTCAAGGAAATGCATGCACATGGATTAGGGAGTGGTTAACATGTTGAAAACAGAAAGTACTGATTAGAGGAGAAGCCTCAAAATAGAGCGAGGTAACCAGTGGCGTACCACAGGGATCAGTATTAGGCCCTCTGCTCTTCCTAATCTACATTAATGACTTAGATTTTGGTATAGTAAGCAAACTTGTTAAATTTGAAGAGACAAAAATAGGAGGCATGGCAAACGCTTTTGCAGCAGCAGCAAAGGTCATTCAAAATGATCTAGACAGCATTCAGAACTGGGCAGACACATGGCAAATGACATTTAATAGAGCACAGTGTAAGGTACTGCACGCAGGCAATAAAAATGTGCATTATAAATATCATATGGGAGATACTGAAATTGAAGAAAGAATCTATAAAAAAGACCTAGGAGTTTATGTTGACTCGGAAATGTCTTCATTTGGACAATGTGGGGAAGCTATAAAAAAAGCCAAAAAGATGCTTGGCTATATTGTGAAGTGCTGAATTTAAATCAAGGGAAGTGATGTTAAAACTGTGCAATGCATTAGTAAGACCTCATCTAGAATATTGTGTTCAGTTCTGGTCACCTTGCTATAAAAAGGATATTGCTGCTCTAGAAAAAGTGCAAAGAAGAGCAACCAGAATTATCCCGGGTTTAAAAGGCATGTCGTATGCAGGCAGGCTAAAAGAATTGAATCTGTTCAGTCTTGAACAAAGAAGACTACGCGGCGATCTGATTCAAGCATTCAGAATTCTAAAAGGTATTGACAATACCTGAAAAAAGAAACAAGAACCAGGGGTCACAAATGGAGACTAGATAACGGGGCATTCAGATCAGAAAATAGGAGGCACTTTTTTACACAGAGAATTGTGGGAGTCTGGAACCAACTCCCCAGTAATGTTTTTGAAGCCGACACCCTGGGATCCTTCAATAAGCTGCTTGATGAGATTCTGGGATCAATAAGCTACTAACAACCAAATGAGCAAGATGGGCCGAATGGCCTCCTCTCGTTTGTAAACTTTCTTATGTTCTTTTTCCATGTTGACTGGAAGTGGAACATCGTTCAGGGGGTCTTCAGACTCTTCCATATCCTCGTCTTGCACACCTTCCACTGGCACAACAAATGCGCCTTTCTTGAAACAGTTGGAAATTGTTGTTGGCTTTACATCTTGTCATGCCTCAGCAACAAGATGAACGCAATATAGCAAATTTACAGCTTTCAGAACTGTCTGGACATCTGCGTTGGGGTCCTCATCAAGAGCAACAATAATCCGGTTTCTGATTTTTGATCAGTAATGTCCCTTCATGTTCTTAAATCACACCGTGATCCATAGGATTTAGTACTAGGTGGTATGAATGCAAGCTGAATGTCAGTGAGAACCACTGCTTGAGGGTGTGCAGAGCAGTTATCCAGTAAGAGGCATATCTAACGGCTCTGCAAGTGAAGCAGACAATCCCACTTTAGCCAGTTGATGAAAATCTCACCTGTCATCCAGACATTTTCTGAACTGACAATTGAGGGGAAGTTTACTGAAATCCTTCGGAAAGCATCTGGGAAATTCTGACTTCTCGATCACGAACAGCGGGCGTTTGTCACTCCCATCCATGTTGGCACAGACGAGCACAGTTACCCTGTCCTTTGAAGCTTTCCCTCATTCTGGCTTTTAAATTTTTTCTACATGTCCGCTGTCAGAGCCCTTTCAGATAAAGTCCTGTTTCGTCAGCATTGTAGATGTCAGCCGGCGAAAACGTTTGAAGAGGAAGTTTTTCGCACTGCCACTGCTCAGCTGCTGGTTTGTCTGCCGACTGTTTTTTGCCCTGCTCTTTTTTGTAAGTGACATTGAAGCGTTTCTTCCATCGGGTAAACCAACCGCCACTTGCCTTAAAATCGTTCAATCCAAGTGAAGTGGCAAGCTGAAGGGCTTTTTCCTTGATTGCGGGTCCAGCAAGCAGTGCTCCCTGCGCCCTCTTCTCCTTGAAACATATAAAGAGAGTCGGGTCGACATCAGGGGCTTTTCCTTCACGCCCGCACTTACGGCAGCTATTCGACTACCCGTCTTTATATTCAACCAAAAGCTTATCCTTCTGCTTCCAAATTCTGCATACAACCGTCCTGTGCAACTCCCACTTGACTGCAACTTGGTTTTGAGTAGCCCCCGGAGTTTGACAGTGTCGGATAATCTGTACTTATTTCTTTCAGTAAGAGACTTCTTATAATTTTGTCTGTTTTTGCCACAAAATAAATAAATAAATAAAACATTTTAAAATTTTAAGTAAGAAGAGGACGTGACGTCACAACGTCACAAATGTTGCTCTTATGCGGCGGCTATGATACTGAGTGGATAATTCACGGTAGGGAAAGTGTTCCCAGGGGAAATGTTGCTTGTAAGCGGCGGTTGCTCTTACAAGGTATAACTCCCGTTCTCTACCTCCAAATTTCCAGGTATAAAGTACTATGCACTCTCCATGCAATGTCACATGGGACTAGGAAAAACAAAAAGCAGCATAAATGAGGTACTTTTTTTGTTTTGTTTTGTAATGGAATTAATTAGTAGGCATACTGCATTCGCCAAGCTATGTTCTAGTCCTGGGAGACGTTCCAGCTGTGAAAACTAGTGGGAAAGGTCTCTGTAAGCCAACCACCTCTTAATCGATAACACACAAATATTTAATTGCATTTTTAGGAAAGCCAGTGGAGAGCGCTCTAGGTCAGATCAATAAAAATCATCAGGGATAAATGCTTGTGATTATTCACATTCTGAAGCTTGTATCTCACACAACGCAGCTGTATTTCCTTGTGGCGGAGTGTCCCACCCCTTTGTTTATTATTTATTTATGTATGTTTTGTATTATTATTGTTTAAATGTATGCAGGCAGTTGAAAACCGTCTGCTATTTTATTGGATAGACTTAACTCCCTCTCCCTGGTTTCATGTGTGGAATGCAGGTAGTCAGGAGATAAATGATCGCTAATTGTCTCATTAGCTCCTGAACATGCTATATAAGATCTCACCTTCAGAGTGTGGGGAGAGGGTTGGAGGAGAGAGAACGAAAGCCAAAAGACAATTGCTACCGGTGTCAGTATTGCTGAAGGTATTCCTTAGTACAGTTTATTTATATCTGGGTTTTGTTTCGCTCGCATGCCTTTTCATTTTGTGTTTGTTCAAATCTTTTGTTTGTTTTATTATTTAATAAAAACACTGAGCGCCGTTGCGTGTTCCTGGTCCGTGACGTCACCACCCACACGTCACTCAACAACTCGGTCACATTCCTGCATGATTAAAAAAAACAAAACATGCACGCGTAAAGGATGCGGGTACTCGCGTCTCCGAGAGCCTTGGAAAGGACCTTGAATGTTATCTTTCAAACAATGTTAATCATTGTTCCAAATCAATCTGCTTTACAGATCTATGTTCTAATAGCAATAGAACCCTCATAAGAGGCCTTTACCATCTGGCAAGTTGCTTCTCTTCATGGTAAATGTCTTCGTCTTTGGCTCGGGACATTTACCGGCAAAGGCCTCTTCTGGTTCTATTGCTTAAACAAAGCAAGTAAAGAAGGCTCCTCTGCACAATTAGTGGCTGGTGTAACTTAAATGTATAAAGAATGACTAAATAGTAAACTAAAGTGTGCAAGTACAGCAGTTTCCCAATTATAAACCGCAGCAAAGTATGAAATCTTGTGAAAGTGCACGGAAACATGATGATTTACAAGTATGGTAAAGCATTACAAAACCATGGTTAGCCATGGTAAACCATGATAACTACATGGGAAAAAGAATACTAAACTGCAAAATGATTATGTTTTTTTGAAGGGAGTACACATTTAACTTGAGCCCTCAGGTACTACTAATGAGGTATACGTGGTTTGAGCTTAAATATTAGAGGCAGGGCCCACATTTGAGGAAGAAAAAGAATGGCCATTAAGAATGTACAACAATTTCAATTTTTTTTTTTTAACGCTGCCTGACAAATGTGAACTAAACAGCATCAATGTTGTAGTCATGTTGACTACCACAGTATAGAATGTTGTTTACAGGAGATGTTCCACTTTAGAGATTAAAACGGTTGAAAAATTAAATAAATAAATAAAAATAAATATCAGCAAACTTTTTAAGACTCCCACTGTGTTATGAAGAACTGAAACTTGGTTTTTCAAGTGCCTTGGGATCCTACAAGGCTTCCTTCAGATGATAGGATACAATTCACACTTTCATCCACTGAGAAAAGGGACTATGACCCCTTTATACTCAGAGCCCTGCCCCTGTAGTCAGTGGAACATCAATCCTGTTGGGACAAGTATTCTTAATCTCACATGACTAGAGTGACTGGGATCTATACTCACCTCACCAAGACGGTGCCCCCATGTAAGGTGACTTGCATCATGGTCACGTGATCCAGGTAAAGGACATCTTAGTTAGCTCAGTGCCTTCTACTGTCAGGAGGCTGAATCACAGACTGAAACCCCCTTTGCTCATCACAAAGACGTTGAGGCTTTACAGCAGAGATCTTTTACATGCCTTAAACATTAATTCGCTGAGAATGTTTTCTAGAATGCCTTGCAGTAAAACAAACAAATGCTAATACGGTTTAAACAGAATGCTATATCGCCATACTTTCAACATTAGTGCATTTAGCTAAAATTCTAGACCTGCTTTGTGCTGCTCACTGCCAGTGCGTTATGCATACTACATTGAGATGGGGGATCTCCCAAACCACCTTGGAAAAAACTCGCACATCTCCTATTCTCTCTGTATACCTGTATTTTATGGGCATATGAGTGTGTCAGCAACACCACTGGAAATACCTGCTGAAGCAATTTAGAAAGCTGGCAAAATTCAGGCTTGAAAAAACATGTGACCTTCTTTTGAACTCATCGTCTTCATCCCAACCTTATTTTGTATTGCTTTTTCATTGCCACATTTAGTTATACAGTAGTCTCTGCCTACAACACCTACTAAGAGAACACTGTGCCTAAGGGAACACCCTTGTGGTGTAACTGATTTTTCCTATTGTAAATGCTCCAGTAAAGGAACAGGAACTTCACTTAAAAGAACACCTTCTTGGCACTGATAGCGATTAGTTCACAATGGATACAGTACTGTTTTGTAAAAAAGCGACTTGTCATCGCAAGAGTGTCTTGAGGGATACTGATTGGTTTATTAAATCTTTCCAGAACCGCGGTCATATCATTGAATTATTTTATTTTATTTTTATTTTATTTATTTATTTCTTAGCAGACGCCCTTATCCAGGGTGACTTATAATTGTTACAAGATATCACATTACTTTTACATACAATTAGATTACTTTTCACACATGATTTTTTACATACAATTACCCATTTATACAGCTGGGTTTTTACTGGAGCAATCTAGGTAAAGTACCTTGCTCAAAGGTACAGCAGCAGTGTTCCCCTACCTGGGATTGAACCCACGACCCTCCAGTCAAGAGTCCAGAGCCCTAACCACTACTCCACACTGCTGAAATGCAAATCACAAAGTGCATTCACCTGGTAAAATAACAAAACACATACAGTACATCTCCTTTATTAGAAACACCTGTATTCTGATTTCCTCGAGTGCACCTCCTCGCTACAAAATGGCATGTAAACAAATGGCAAAATGTGCCGCTGTTACTCTTGCTACACAAAGTTGGAAATTGTTCGAGCTCTTGAAAAAAGCCTGAGTAAGACAAAAGTCGCTGAGAAATGTGATGTTTCCCGTTCTGGTGAGTTGCTTCACCATTGTGTTAAATAATGTACATGTCTTGTATACTGCTGCTGCATTTTGTAACATGTGTAGGGGTGCTGTGTTAATTTAGTTTGACAGTTTATTAACGTTAAGTTAACCCCAAGCAACAGCCATTATTTGAACAAAAGCTGTTACTTTGTCTGTAAGGAGGAGGATATTTGCATCCTTCCCTTGCATAAACGCATTCAATGAATTCAGAGGGTCTAAAGCAATCAAGCAGAGCCAACCAAGAACAATCACGAAGATTTTAGCTTCCTCACATAGATTACTTGGGTGTGAAATAGTAGGTGCTGATGATCAGATCCCGTTAGTTTGATGATCAGGTCGCAGCAGTTTGCAAGGCTTCAAGCTGTCATTAGCCAGCACATCACCATAGACTACACAGTGAGGACGAAGTTACATCAGGAGTTCCAACAAAGGTAAATTCAATTTTTAAGTAACTTTCTTCTTATTTCCAAACTTTTTGTTTTTTACTCGATGATGCACGTCTTTTTTCACTCACCACAACTGTGATATGTACAATACGGCAGGAAAAGAAACCGTCACTGATTCTTAAACACAAAAAAGGTCTGTGAGTGCAGTTTTCCAGAATAAATAAGTACCGGTGTAGTGTTATTTTCAGGTACGCGGTAAAAAGTGGTACGTTCGCGCATACCTAAACAACTTCCGCTAAGAAAGCAGGGGTGTACCCATTCAAATCTGGTATGTTATGCTGTTTTCGGTCTTTTACATCTTTTAAAATGCATCATATTTTCCAGTCTTTTACATCGTTGTTAATGTAATTTATCATATTTGACCACCATTAAGAAGATAGTATGTGCATATTTATCAATAAATAAATAAATAAATAAATAAATAATAATAAAAAAAAAAAAAATAATAATAATAATAATAATAATAATAATAATAATAATAATAATAATAATAATAAAGTACAACAAAAGTGTTGATATATCAACGCAACATGTAATCGGCTACTTGTTCTACAGTTATTTACCGCTCCGGATACAAATTACACGAAACTAACACATGTTTCAACAGTCTTCTACAGTGCTGCAAGATGACGAATGTAGAAACATTCGGCTATCACATCCAAAGTCGGCTTCTCTGCACTCATTGTTTTTTGTGGTGTGGTGCGAGGTGGGGAGGGGCATGATGGTGCAGGGCAATAAAAGGTTGAAAACCCCCGATATAGGGGATACAGGAAGTGAGAATAAGAGAAACATGAGTGAGACTGCAAGCAAGACTAAACAGCTGCACTAGCCTCTTTTGCTCTATACACCTCCTAATAACATGTGCTCTCCCAATTAAAGCTCTTGAACCCACTTATTGTGTATCGACAATTAATGCACAAAGCCAAAGCAATGATTTATCAGAAGCCGCCCCAGAAGAACAGCTACCTGTTGTTTCTGTTGGGATTGGGTAAGTTTAGCAGCGGTTACTTAGCAACAGAACATAAATATCACAGAGAGTTGAACGGTCTAGTACTGCAAATCAGGGGAGTTTAAAATATGTATTTCATGCTCAATTATTCTTGAGGTAAAAATACACTTCCTACAGAAGTACAGTAAGTTGTCAAGGAGCTTGTGAAATTACCTGTCCTGAGTGCTTTTAAAAAAAAAAAAAAAAAAAAAAGTTTGCTTATAAGCGTACATTGTGATTGCCGTTTAGTTAGAGAATAGAAATTTGACAAATCGCACCCTGCTTTAAACATTTACATGACATAATTTGTTTTTGCATTTTTAATTCTTTCAAATACTACAGATTTCTAAGCCTTCACCAGTCAAAGCTAATTGATTTCCATACTGTGGAAATCAATTAGCCATATCTCAAGAGCCATCTGTTGGACTCTACCTCTGAATTTACCTCATAATTAATAATACATTGTTTGAAGTTGTTTTCTTCCTAACCTGCATAATATGGAAAAAAGATAACCATTTAAGAAATGTCATAAATGTGCTAGATTTAGAAGCTATAAAGTATTTATGAATCAGCCCTTAGGCTCAACTTTATTTCATTGCTACAGTACAGCCCATTAGATTTACATTGTGGTGTATATTTTTGATTGAGTACAGTGCTTACTTGTTATTTTGTAACCTGGTTTAGAAGCCAACACAAAAAAATCATGAATGAATAAAGGCATTAGCTGAGTCATCTATCTTGACTTATAGTAGCTTCTTATAATTTGCCTAACAATGTATCATGCAGTATTTCACATTGTAAGTATGTTTGCATTGAGACAAATTATTTTAGAGACATGGATCTGGCCTGCAAACATAATACTGCATCTGTTTGCTTGTGAGGATGGGTTGTAAACACAACAGAGATACAATTACTTAACCATAACAATGGGCAGAAGACCTCCTTTCTGAAATGGACAAAACCAAACAATAAACAATGCTTTAAAAAAAAGGAAACAATGAACTGCAACAGCAGAAATTGGTAGAAATGGTGTTTCAGATTAATGTAACAAAAATGGATATCAATGATAATAGCTGTATCAATGACAGCTTATCTAATTATCAACACACTAAGCACTAAGCTTTGACATACAATGTTATCGCTACATGATTTAGCCTATGTGCTGTCACCTTACTGATGAACAACTTGAATGTGCCTCACAGAGAATCCTGTGCTGAATACCACTGTTAAAACCAGTGCTCCAGATAAGGTTTTGGGTTTGAGTAATTTACTCTCCAGTTGAGACACTATGGGCCTGATTTTAATGACTGGGTAAAGTGGTGGTGTGGGTGCTGTTCACTCACTTTAGGACCATGCAAGTATGTTGGTTGTAAGTGGAGCCCGTGCCATTACAAAATTTAAAATAGCAAGTGATCACAGAAGACAGGTTAAAAATAAACAAAAAGAAAGACATGCAGCCCCACACTTGTATTTAACAATTGGAATAGTACACATTGCTATAAACATTTCTCTAACTTTTTGAACAACATGCAGCTTAATTAATTTTGCAATACACAGTTAGCTAAACATTATGGTATTATTACATTAGGAAAACAAATATTATCTATTTCTATAAATGAACAATTGAAAAAAAAAATCTTCCAGCCATTTTAAAATATTTTAATAAGATTATCACCATATTGATAACCCCCGTTGTGATGCAAGACAACACTTTAGGAGATGGGGCGATCAGAGTTGAAATCTAAGCTTTGCTTTTATCTTTCTTTTTCTTTTTTTTATTATTTTTATTATTTTTATTATTTTTATTATTATTATTATTATTATTATTCAGAAGAAGATTCACCACTGTACAAAGGCTCATGCAATAGATTATGATCATTGCTTCGGTTTTTTAATTCCCCAACCACTTAATTCTAAAAGAAAATCCCTGAGCATGCAGTATGTAATGAATGAACTAAATGACTACCTAAATACACATACTGGCCAAGAATTGCACTAAAAATATTGCTAGTCATTTTTTTAGTTAAGGTGCTGGAAAATGCTTTTTTTTGGGGGGGGGACGGGGGACGGACGGACTATTAAGGCCATACTGTGGACATTAAAGACCCAATTTACATATTTATTTTCTCTACACATGACCACAATATGGAAGCCATATAAAGTCAAAGGTCAATCTCACCGACATATTTAGCACAGTGTTTACACAGTAACCTTGTAAATGAATTACTGTACATCAAACAGCATTGCTTGCAGCAGCTTTGTAAAACGACTGACGCAAAAGGGTTAACTTTTGTTGTTCGATACCCAGGATTGAACTTGACCTTGAGAATCTTAGAATACAGTTGTGTACCAAGTATGAAGCCACTATCTCAATATGTTAGATTTTTATCATCCAGAAACCGACCACACTAAGCCATTTTAGGCCACAAGTCCAAGTGCAGTTACATTTCCTTTACTGAAACTATGAAGTTAGCATCTCAAATAGTTTGAGATATTAGCAGTTGTAATTGCATTGACAGTGTCCAAATGCAAAATTTATATGCTTAACTATTTAAACAAAAAGTTTTTATAAGAAAAAAATTGTAACACTGAACAGGCGCGCACACACACACACTGGCAGAAGCAGGTCATGCAGAAAATGACACACCCTCTCAATCCAGAGTTAAAAGTTAGGCTGGAATCAAGAGACACATGAAAAACTGTTTAGCCACCCATTTAGACAAGCAGTAAGTGTAAGAAACTATACCCAAACACAAGGGTATTTTTGTGCTCAATAAGTTTTTAACTGATGCAACCAAATGTTCATACCTCTCAATGTGTTTTTATATTGTAAAGTCTCAAACGACTGTGTTTGAATGCTGCTAATCTGAACTGTGTGTGTCTCATGTGTCGCTGGGCACTTTTCTGATTAAAAAAGGATAATGAATACAGTGCAGATTATTTCAATGTGTTATTGTTAGCAGCTAGACGTGACACAATGTTAAAAGGTCTGGTCTACAGCAGTACAAAGCTGGATAATGTTAAATGTAATTACGTAATAGGATTTGTTATTTCAATTTGAAGGTGGTGGGATATATAAAAATATATATTTGGCAGCACTTGACAACGATGCCTGTAGTGTGTAGCACAGTGACAACCAATTGCATCACTGCCTTTCTACCCAAGAAAAATACATCACTATCGGGTAGCACTACAAAGCAAAATGGTAGTAACGAAGATTTGATTTTGCAGCATTCTTGACAATATTGGAGTACACAGAGTTACGTAATAAACCACTGCATTGGTGACAGGGAAACTGCAGCTCATACACAACGTTTTAAACCAGCCAATCCAGTCCACACCTACAATTACTGTTGTTGTCAAAGGAAATATGATTGACAGCACGCTACTCCACCCACCTGATTAATCAGCAACTTGCAATCCGGGTCACTTTCAACCCCACTTCCGCTTTTAACCCCTTTCTTTTTTTTCTAAAACATCCAATTTCGGACCTGAACCACAAATAAACGTCCTGGGTAGTTTCAACGCCTGTTCAACACAGCGTCTGTTAATTCCCCGGTTAAAAATGCACTCGCTTTCTCCTGCAATTAAACTAGCAACCACCTTCATCCGCATTCACAGCAAGCTGTACGCCATCACTTTTCGAAAGAGCAAGCGCGTGTAATACGCGAGGTGGGGGCTGACTTTTCCCATACCGCAAAGCACCATGGGAGCTGTTGTTCGTTAAGTTCACGGTTTCTCTATCAGAAATACGAGGCAACAGCGTTGTTATTATTATTTTGAACTACGATTCCCATAACCGCAACTGTTCTGTTTCCTTAGTGGTTTTGGAAAATAGCGTCATTTTTATTTCTGTGGCCGGCCAATAGAACTTGTGAGGGGGCGATGATTCGCATACAGGAGCCAATGAGCAGCGAGTAAGAAATGGGGCTGGCCGTGGTCCCTTCAGTCAGTTTCAGAGGGGAGAGGAGAACAGAGAGATCGAGGCTGTGAGGTAGAGTGATTTGGCCGGGTACGCATTTTGACAACAGCCACGGGGGTGGCGGAAAACAACAATACCCGTCCAGTCCTTGACTACCGTATTTGGACGAGTTCATGTAGGACAAATACACTGCACCAATACGAAAAAAGAAAGAGGAAACCAGATTGCAGCGGCTGCTCTCGGTAAGATTAGATACCAAATAAATAACTTGCGTTAAAAACAACGAAGGGATTGTGGCGGTGGTGGTGTTGGACAGAGTGGAAAAATAAAATCAAGAGTCATCGAGAATGCTGTTTCATGAACCCAGTCGAGGACTTAATAAAGTGAAAAATGCAAACGAGCGACGTACAGTCGATTAGGATGCTTTTTTTTTGTAAAGTAACCCAATCAATTATAGTACAGATTACCTGGGATTTAAACAAAAAATGTTTTTTTTTTATTTTTTATTATGCTGCTTTTATTTTCTTTACGCACCGTAATCAAAATATTACGAAAAACAACCCCAGGTGCGTATATTAGGGCTAAGATTAGCTAAGTCCAGAGGTGCATTTTATTGAAATACAGGCAAATAGTCACTTAGGGGGCGATTGAATGCAAAGTACGCTATTTTCCTGTTTAAATTGATCTAACATCGTTCAGAGTTAGAGATGTGGGAAGGATACTGCTCACGCTGGTTAGAACTCCGTGTATGCCATTGCGTGTTTGTTGCTCCCCCATTGCTGTATTTACAATCTTCTTGCTTCGTTGTGGGTGAAATATGAGCATGGCGTTAATCTATACTATTGTATAAATCGATTTGTTTTTTGTTTTATTTTATATTTTTATCTTATTTCTATGAGTTGTGGGAAATAATTAAAGAGGATGATCGCTACGACCGTAATTATTTTTTCGCTGCAATGTGGGATGACATTGTAATACTGGCTGCGGCTCCAATTGAATGCGATTTTGTACGGATTATGTAAAAATAAATTGTGATTGATGGTGCCAGTTTCTTTCTGGAACAGGGTCCTTTTAATGTAAAAGGTTACTTTGTTTAGTTCGGCCTTGATGAGGGGTTTATAATATAGTCAGCTTGTGCAGTAAACAACTCCTCGAGTCAGCGAATTGCAACAGAGAAAAGAGATTTAATACCAGGACCTTCCTCTTCCAAATCAACACGGAAATCGCATTCAGGTCTGCTTGGAAAAGAAACGAAGTTGTTGATTTCAGCTTAACAACCAAATAGCAACACACCTAAATTGGGTCTGTATTTGTATTGCTCAGTGCGGTTGCAAAAGGGAAATCCTGAAAATAGCACAGTAATATTTTTCTTGATCGAGCAGGTTATGTGCACTGTGTATGTGTCCGTCTGTGCTCTACTACAGTCAGAGAATACTACTTACTAGACGAAACAGCTGATGATAATTTAAGGGCAGTGTAACAAACAGGATTGCCTGTTATAGTACAATAATAAACAGATGTTGACCATACATATTTATTTTATCTGTGTTGTTTACATAATGATTCTGCCTTCAGAAATCGTTCCTCTCTTATCTGTGTCTCGTCTATGTTTATTATGGTGTGTAAGTTTATCGAAATGGCGTCATCCCGTTTACTGAGAGCATAGACATTAACAAACAGTCGCAGGCAATAATTTAATCAAAACTAGATTACGTGAATATGGATTTAAATGTGAAACTGAGCTATAGCTAATATATACACTACACCCACATTAGATGGCGCATAATCGAAAAATAAATAATGACGTGACAAATATAAACGGGACTTCGAGTACTCTACCAATTTTCTCAACACGCGCAACTTCATTCTGATGCTTGAAAACGGGCAATTTACTAAAGGTTTTTATTCTGTGTAAACTCTTAAATTAATATGATTGCAGAAAACTTGCTGGGGGTTTACCGTACCAGTAAATATGTGCTGCATTTTCCGACCCATTTCCAATGAGTTACGAATCATACATCTTAATGTGTTTGCTAACTTTAAAATTAACCCAATTGAAATGCATGCACATTTGACGCTTTGAAACTAAGTTGAGATGTCCTTTATTAAAAATAATGAAATAACAACTAACAAAAATAAAACATTATAAAATGCATAAGTATATGGGCAACCCGTTTTTTTGTTTGTTTTTCTTTAATATATTTTGAAATGCAGGCAGATTTATAAAGTGTTGGATATGCTCTTTATTTATTTTTTTTCATTAGCTATTGCAGTAGTTACTTATGAGTTGACACCCCATATTTCTGTGCTGTATTGTAATACACAGTTTAACATGGGTTTGGTTGGTGGGTAAGCAAGTGCACAATATTGTTCAATATGTTTTTCCATCGCATCCGCTACAGCATATAGTTGCTTAACAAAAGCTAATATATTAGTATGTACTGGCGAATATTTGTGACCAATGGATGCGTCTACTTCCTGGACTAATTTTGTGCCTCCTGAAACTCTTTTCTTTCAGCTCCAGGCTTGGCACAGTCAGTACCCCAAGAGGAGCGAAGCCATCTAAATTAAAATGAAGGTAACAGCATGAAAGAATTAAGTTATTTTGCTCTTGTCTAACAGTTAATTTGGAGACAGCCCCATCCCTGTGACTTGGGGATGTACTGAAAATCTGCTGTGAAGTACACTATACTTAACATTTATTATGCTACCTCCTGGAGATGTTAAAAGAGCATTCAAAACCTTGTTTTTATCACTAGGTGGTAGACATAAAAAAAAAAACCCAAAAAAAACAACAACTGTGACCTTGTTTTTGCGTGATACAGAAAAAGCTACTTTCCTTTGCTCTTTAACTGTGGGTCAGTTGCATGGAACCTCTGACTGGATGATCCTGTTGTATACTACCAATTGAAATGAACCAACGTCTCCAGTTTTGAAAATTCTCAGTAGTTGTGAGCGCCATGTAACAGTTTAAAGCATTTTACAGTACTGAGTAATCCATCTGTTTTGCATTGAAAACATTTAAATGTTTGGATTCAGTTTCAATGCATGTCATGTACAGTAAATTATTACTAACAACTACTGTTATTTAATATTGTTACTTTTATTATTATTGAACTTAAGCTTAAATGGAACAACGGTTTGTTTAAATTCCCTAATAAACAGCTTCCATTATAATGCTAATGTAATGTTTGTATTGCATGATTAAATAAACACTATTGAATTTAATTGACTTGGACTAAAAAACCTTAGCAATACAAATTAGACAAACATTTCAACTTTACATAACATGAAAGGCGTTGATAATGACCTAGTAGAAACAATATATTTAGTTTAATGCCGTCTACTGAATATTTTCAGATTTAGTGTTTGACAGGATTTCATTTATGTCGCACCCTCCACTGCAGAGAGAGTCTCAATATACTAGATATGTTTTATTGTAAATGACTGTAGGTTGTGAAGATATTAGTAAAAGAAAAGTTTCATGTACACAGAATTAAAGCGTTAAAAAAGTGGAATATAAAACATTCACCCATACTAAAGTTAGGATTATCTGATATTCAGGTTTGATTTAGTTTACAAGCTAACCCCAATCTAAATCAGACTGCTAAATATTACAGAGTAACAACAAACCAGTTATGCCCAATAGTTGATTGTTAGCCTACTTTTGTAACATCAGTAGTTTTATTTCTCTTTCATCTGAGGGTGCAATTTCACTTTTGGGTTAAATTCAGATTAAATTGACGAGTTTATTAATTGGGCTTTAATTCTGTACTGTACAAATTGGTCTTTAGAGGATTTAACCCTAAAATCGGAACCCCTATGTGTTTCTAGCTTGTCTTGCATATTATTAATAATAATACTATTATTATTATTATTATTATTATTATTATTATTATTATTATTATTATTATTAATTGCAGACGCTTTTATCCAAAGCGACTTGCAGAGACTAGGAGGTTAAGTGACTTGCTCAGGGTCATACACAGTGAGTCATTGGCTGAACGGGGAATTGAACTGGGGACCTCCCACTGGACCACCAAGCCTCCTATTCAGGTTACTGTATTTCTGTACTGTAACCAGCCTCAATCTCCTTTGCTTTGTTAAAAACTATTGGTACTCTATCTTGTATCCCAATACAGTACCAATGAGTTACACATAATGCAAGCCTATGAACAAACAGCCTGTTGATTCCCTTTGCTTGTGGGATGTAATACAACTTTTGTATGGGTTATTTTAGCATTCACTGGGTCAGTACTGTATGATGCTTATTGATGGATGCCAAGGATTATATGGATTGTGGCTATTGTAATTGCATTTGGATTACCAGACACAGTAAGGATAGGACCGTCAATATCATTTACTGTATGTTAGGATTTACTGCAGATTCTGTGTTGGCTTTCCCTCAACTTTTTTCTTCATGCTGTTTTAATTGGACACTTGCAGTCTAGATATAAATTATTTCATGTGAGCATGTGTTGTAAAGAACACCGTTTCTGGGTCAGCAGAATGACCTTCTGTTAATCAGACCACCTTGGTCTGAATATTGTAAGCCAGCCCCTTTTCTTTTTAAATAGTTTGGCTGTTTAAACATCAGTAAGTAAAAAATGAAAAAGGACTGTTTGTATATAACGTGCACCCCCCCTGACGCACCCTTTTTGAAAAAAGGTGGGTAAATGTATGTTTTAGCCTACTGTATATATGGTTTTGTGCTCTCTGTGATGTACAGTATACTCTGATAATGTTATTAAGCATTAATGTCTGACGGAGGATACTGATATTTATTATAAACTGAATAAATATTTTATGTATGTTTTTAGGTTATATTTTAGATCACTTTGGCTGCTGGAAAATTATATCTGTTTAAAACCAGTTTCAATATTCTTGTTTAGCTTGTAGAGGTGATTAGCTTAGAGTCTGTTAAGCTAATTCTGTGTACTGTGATGTTTTTGATAGGGAAGTATACAAGAGGTGGATAGTTTACCAGAAGTGAGCATTAAGGGGTGTAACCCCAGGCTGCTCACAGGATGCATAATAAGATTACAGTAATACTGAAAGAAAGATGTAATGTTGGACTATTTTAACCATCACATTGCATGGAGGTGTGTACTTAGTTATAATGTCTGGGAATCGTGTGAAGCCTTTTTCTTCAAAAAATGAAAGGAATTGTAGGAATACACATTTAAAAAAAAAAAAAACAACTAAAACTATTTCCCACGATTTAATGAAGCCTGTCTAAAGCTGTTCAATTTAGATGATTTCCGTGAAGGTGAATTGAATCCCAACTGTTTGCCTCGGGACAGTAAATATTTAGCTGTTTTGCACAGAGAGACTGCATGCCTTACAGCAGTTCTGTTCTTGACATCTCTGAGCAGCCAGAAGTATGAATTCTTATGCAGATAAAGTGATTAATTTGTTACGTGTACACAGAAAGCCACGTTGCCAAATCCTGGTGTTTCACATTGCACTTGACCATTTACTCCAAATTGGTCAGAACTATTCTCTGGAATATAATTCAAGTTTATTTGTTTCTCATTTTGGGAAGATGGTAAAATGGTATTGGTTTAAAAAGTATGTAGGCCTAGCTTCAGATTTTTATTTTTAGTTTTTTTATTTTTACTTTTTATGATGTTTGCAACCATTCTGAGTGGTTCCCTTTGTATTTAGTCACATTTTGTGTTTCTTATTGGTACGTGTTAGGTGCTTTCTATTAAGTTCAGAAGCAGCTTTACAGCCCAAGTGGCCTGCCATGATATATAATAATCTGCCACTTTGGATCAAGTTTCCTTTAGTTTTGCTGGCAATATACTACTGTGCAGTAGAATGGTGCTAGCACTTACTACTGTAACATAACATTTCCACAGTATGATAACTGTCAAATAAAATACCATGGTAACCTTAATGTCATGGTACACAGCACATCATGCAATTTATGAAATGAAGGCTGTAATTCACAAAAAATCACACTTCCTTTCACAGGCTGTAAACTTTCGGCTGTTTTATATTGTACTATTACAAAAAGCTGAAAAAAGGCATATCAATTTTAACATATTTTTTTTAAGACAATTGGAATATAAAAAAGTAAAAGAGCACTCTAAAGTTGTACAATATATGTTATACTGTCACAGATTGTATTACTACCCCTTGCTTGAAACAATGTGGTGCTGCAGTTTGTGAGAACAATTGTAATGTATAAAATAAACTAATTGTACTTTGTTTAGTTGATGGTAAACCACATTAGGAAATGATTGGTATTGCTTAAAACACAAACATTCAGGTTATTATTTAAGAGCAGAGAAGAGTTCTTTATTTTTGGCACATGGTAAATAAAACACGTATTACCACAGACACCTTTAAAAAATGTAGTCATTTTTAACCACTTTTTAATATAACACAACAGAATACACAATTTCTAGCAATTTAACAAATAGTCTATTAAAAAACAAACTTAGGCCTATTTAATTTAATTTGCACACCTGCTTTATTTCGTGTATCCTCTGTTTGCTTTTATTATGGCTTTCAGATGTTTATGATATTTAATAACCAGTATGTTACATCTTGTTGGTGAAATCTGGGCCCATTCGGTCTTGCATATTTCCTTCAGCTCAGACGGATTAGACAAACAATGGTTGGCTAATGCTTGATTAATGCTCTGGTTGTGGATTTTGGTATTCCATATTTATTTAATACAGCTTTGTAGCCATTTCCTTTGTTGTAGTTTGCTACGAGTGCTTTTCTCAAACGCGAATCCCCTTGACTATCATCTGTTTTGTTGCCAGAACGTTCTTCTTCAACAGATGTTGGAAATAATTACCTTTTTTTTAACTATTGGCTTTATAATGCAGTTTAATAACTGCGTAATGGTTTTCAATCAATGAATATTTTAAGTTACATTTTTTATTTTTACAGACTGAATGTAAAGGTGCCTTATGGACAAATATTTGAAATTACTTCTGCTTCTTTTTTTTTTTTTAAATGAAGATGGTTTGTTAAATTACCAGAATGAAATTGTGTATTTGGCATAATTAGTGGCTAATGTTCACTAAATGTTTGTATTTAACTTGTTTTATTGAATGATCTTATATTAAGTGTAGGGTGCCAATACTTTTCTCTGTGACTATATATATCAAATACATATGACCCTTACTATGACAGGTAATTGTACATGTACTGTAGCCATATTGAATTTAATATTTTTCTATTGCCATTTCACTAATTTTAATCATCTCCTCAGTCCCATTGTTAACATTAAATAGAATGTGTGATTTGAATGCATTCAACATCCCAGCACTTAATTTACACCATGGCATTGAAACTTGCACCATTACAAAACAAACTTGGAAGCTAAAAACTTGACATTGAAATGCATCAATCAAGTACCTCAATTTGACCTCACGTAATATAAAGCAAGCTGGTTTATAATAAACCTTCATATTGCTGTTTAGTGTAACTTTGCAAATTCTTACGGTGGCTGCTGCCAAAACAGGACAGATTTATACATCGCAGATCAGTTAAAGCTAAACAAAAGTGTTGCGGTTTTTGTCCACAAACCCTATGATACAACATACAACCCATTATGTATGTGATCAGATTAGGGTATTTGGAATGGTATTAGAATAATGTACTTTTTCTTCGTCATAATCTGAAACCAGAGACGCTTGCAGTTCCAGTAGGGTGTGCATAACTGGGACCCTATGAAATCCATATAATTTTTTTGCATTTTTTTTGTTTATTCTTTTCAGATTTTAGTTTTTTAAACAAACAAAAAAGATAAAATAAAAACAAACTAAAAATATTAATTTGGTGTTTCTGTTGTTTTAAATCCAAAATTGTTTGATACAGTGATAACAATGAAGTAGCCTAACAATTATGTTCAACCTCTTTATTCAGCATTGGACTGCAATGGCAAAAAAGATACCAACTATTTCAACGAAACATTCTACAATTATGCAGTGTATACTGTAAAAGTAACACTTTTGTTTCTCACTTTTTTTTTTTTTTTTAAGTAGCACACAAGTAGTATGTCCAGATTGACAAAGTTGAACAGTAAAAAACAGGTCTCACTACAGAATTCTATGACATGAATAGTAAAAAATAAATAAACAGAAAATAATCAATCCTTGCAGAAGTGCTTCAGTTTTAAATTAAACTCACTACTTTTTGCTGACTGAACAAATCTGTTTCTAAATAAATCAGCTTTTGTTTTTCTCTATTTAAATCAGTCTGGTCCACACAATTAGGAGTCTCTTCCAGTAACAGAGTCTCACTACAGAAAATATGAATAATATAAAAATAAAATGTATTGAGCAAAAAAATAATAAATCCTTGTAGAAGCCATTGCTGTAGTTTACATTTTTTTGTCCTTCTTAAATTAATGTAAGGAAAACAACTATCAAATTAAGTTTGTTTAATCCACACAATTGTTAGTGCCAACATTACAAATTGACAAGCTTAAATGTCATTTGTTCTGCCATCTATGGTAGACATCCCCATTGTAGTACATAATGGCGATTCTTTGTGTTTTCTTCAAAGTGATTCCCTCTTGTCTGTAAGCAGAGCTTTGTATTTACTAAAGCTTCTCTCTGTGTCGCTGAGCTAACAGGGAACATATAAGGTCAACTTCCACTACTTTAGGCACTCTTCTCTGCACAGACACAACTGCCACTGTTCACATAGCTCTGGTGAAGGATGGGCAAGAGGTTTCAGCTTTGATTAGTGTTTTGTTGCATGGCTGGAGTCTGACTGGGATCAAATACACGGTTCAGTCGATCCACCACTTTTGCTGGGTGACATCCCAGTGTTTGGAGAATTTGGTAAAGGCTTCATGTACATTGTCCAGGATTTTTTTCTTGTGTCTCATGGAAAGGCCATCCAAGAGTCTGTCGGTTTCTTCACCTAACCCAAAGGTTTTTGCTGTTCCAGTAACCAAGTAAGACCCCAGGCATCCATGTTAAAAGCTGAGATGGCTGTAGGGCAGTGGGTACCCTCCAAGATGGTCAGGGTTGTTATCAGTTTGGGGTAAGCTTCAAGTTGTCCTCAGTTTTCAGCAAGTCTGAATTCTCCTGGCTGCTAAGTAATGTTAGAAGGTTTGCCACAGTCTCTGCTGATGACTTCTCTTTTTCAGAAGATTCCCGCTAGTGATCAGTGTGCTCTGCATGGTATTTTACTGCCTGAAACCAACTATTCCATCTAGTATTTACTGCTTCAGGAGGAACCTCAACACTGTGCACATTCTTTGGACTTGAGAAAAGCAACTCATGTTCGCTTTCTGGCTGGCTTTTTGAAGAAGGCAAATTTTATCCATATGCTAAAGATACCACATTGCTAAAGAATGGAAAATGCTACCGTGTCTCACCTATCAGATTGATTATGTGACATAGACACATCACAAGTATGCTGTTGGGCATGACACATTTCAGTGCTTTGTTTTTTGTTGATGCAGTATGCTGCGTTATCAGTTACAACTGCCCAGACATCATTGAGGTTGAGCTGTTTTTTGTTCATTGATTCCAAAACAGTTTGTTACAATTTGGAGTGGTTGCAGCTCTCCATGAATATTACATCAGTCTGGTAGCACTGACCCTCAACACCTGAAATAATAAAGTAGATTTACTTCCCTTTTTTTCAGTTTTTGCATTTGTTACGTGTGGATTTTATTAAACAAATGTACAATTTAAAATGTAATAATGTAGTAATGAAAATTGTTTATAGTCTCACCATCTATTTATTTTAGGCAAATTGCAAGATACGTTCAATTCCCTAATACGTATCAAATCAAACCTCCGACGGTTTCGAACTACCTTCGAATTCCTGGCTTAACGAATGAACCTTTGAACACAGCCCAACTAATCGCACATTATTCTTCTTGTTTAGAATATCTTTGTATATCGTTTTTGGTTTGTCATCACATCCTGTTGACTTTAAAACTCAGAAGGCACTTGGCCACCCAGTGACACCTATGCTGTGTTGCAGTGGGACAGGTTAATGATTACTCTGTGGTCTACCAGTTGTACCAGAGTTTGTATGAGAGCCCTACTGACTGAAACAGAAAATTACTATATATAAAAAGTGGATTTTTAAGTAATAAGCCTACACAATTTGTTTGCCAGCTGAAGCATGCAAGATGTTCGTTGTATTACATTGATATATTTTCGTACTCCAGTAACTGCATAGTAATTGTCATACTGCTGTAAAAAAAAACAAAAAAAACAAAGTAAACATGTATTTTTTATTTTTAAACACGATAGCCCTGTTTCATGCTACACTGTCTATTTTATGCTTGCTGATCAGCATTTATTTACTGTAGTCAACTACTGCACATGAAGTAGTGTATTAGGGCTAAGTTTAGTTTTAGCTGGTTGGTTTCAGTAGCACCAATGAAAATGGATTTTATAAATGGTGAGTAGTAATTAAGTGCAGTGTTCTAATGGTTAAAACGTGTTTTTTTTAAAAAAAAATTTAAGCATTCTATCAGTTGCAGGAATTGAGGTTCAAACAATATTAATAACCACAAGACTGAACATGGAGATTTAATTGTGTTCTACATCTGGTGGTTTATTCTGTAGTACTTCGTAGATTCTGGTTTTGAGATTTTATTTGAACTGTAGTTGTCAGTCTTGGTTCATTTTTGTGTTTTTTTTTTTTTTTTTTTTTTTTTAAAAGTGTATTTCGATTTAATCTATCTTTTGATCGACGTAGCTTTGGGTGAAGTGTCGGAGGATCAGGTATTATTTCAGTTCCTAATTCATTCCAAATAAAGATGCAAGTCAGTTATGGTTTTGTTCAATACCATGTTATTGCACTCATACTAATGTATACTATAAGACACAATATAGAAATAATAAAATAATGTATGAAGAGACATTCAGCTTTTTTTTTGCTTTCTTTTTGCACTGAAGTGGGGAAACACATTTTCATCTATCTTTTAAAGTGACACAGACCTGCTTAAACTGTTTTATAAAGTAAAATAATTATGCTTAAATAAATTGCATCTCTGAAAACAGGAAAAAGTTAAATAGTTAGAGAAGTTGTTCACTTTGCAGTGCAATGCAAACAGGTGTACAGCTTCAGTATTTGGATATTCAAATACAGCATCCATCACCGCGCTATAAATACATTCATTTAAGACAGAATATTTAGTTTGAGGTCCTAGACACAAATGTAAGGGAAAATGCAAAACCACACAGATCCTCTGGTTTTTAAAGCCCTGACTCTAAATTCTGTAACAACTTTATAAAATGGTACAAATTGATTTAGTTTTACACATTTAAATAAATCTAAATCTTCATTATCTGGTTTCCAAGACCACAATAAACACTAATGTAGGGCTACCCGATTTCCTTAGATAAGGTAGTCAAGGATTAGTGCTGATCAGTCTGTGAAACCAACCGCATTAGTTTCAAGTCCAGTCGATTTTTTTAATCGGAGGTTAAATCCTTCTGTAGACAAATGTGCATGAATATATAGAGAAGTGCACGAGGTTGGTTTACTGGTCTGAAGTGGTTATCTTTTCTTATGTGTGTGTGTGTCTGTGTGTGTGTGTATGTATGTATGTATGTGTGTATATATATATATATATATATATATATATATATATATATATATATATATATGTATGTATATATATATATATATATATACTGTATATATATAAAATAAAATAAACATAATGTATATGTCGTGGGAAGGCAGTGTTTAAGATAAGAACCTATGCAATAGTCAGGGTGCCGGCAAACAGCCAAGTCATTTATGCTAGTCCCCAAATTACTTTTGAGGACCACTGGTTTAGAGGGTTTGGTCCGCACTCGGTACGGTTCGGTATGTTTAGTGTGAAGTGTGAACAACAAAGTCAGTTCAACGTGAACAACTGTTAGACTCTGTGCTTTTGCACATAGGAAACAAACTATACAAGGTAACCTGACTGGAAGTAAACATTTTACGCTCAGTTTACTTCATATTCTGAGGAAACAAGTAGAGCAAAAAAAAAAAAAGTCTTTGGGAACTACATGAGGGTTACCAGACATCCTGTGAAAACTGGGATTGTTAGTGTTTCAGCCTTAATTTGTTGTCGGAAACAGTAAAATTGTTAATCGTCCCGGTTTCTTAAGTACAAAACTGTATTGGTGCGCTCTACAAGTTAATAGCAGAGTAATGTTTTAGGTTGTGTTAGCGCCATTCAAAAATAAAAAACAATTGTGGATTATTTGTTTATACCATATGTTTAAAGGGTAATAGCTGATCTATTTTTTAAATCTTTTTTGTACATTTAACATGTGTTGACTAGATGACAGTATAAAGAAAATACTGAGTTGTTATGATCTGCAATAAATTCACCCGATGTTTTTTAAACTATATTGTGTTATTATATACTGTTATTTGAACGGCTTCAGAGTTGCTACGGCGTCAGTAAATTGAAGAAAAATAAAATTTAAAAAATCCCAGTTTTTCACTGTGGGAATCTGGACAGTGGGAGAAACTGAAGCTCTGACAGAATAGGGTCAGGCACCAAAATCCAAGCCGACAAAACTCACAAAAATAATCCATATTTAGTCTTTTCTTAAATTACTTTGTTTAATGCCAACAGTAGGAGAACCATGCAGAATTGCATAAACTGCATTATTCTCGTACTCTAGGGATTCAATACATGTATTAATTAAATAAGCAAAGTGCTCCCCAGTGCTTTCTTCCACAGCAATATGTAAGAATCTAAAACATGCTATATTAAAAGCCGGAGCAATACATCAGTAGCTGCCATCTTTCAATATGCCTTGCAGGATATTGTGAACATCCAATTCACACACCATATAAATGAGACGAGTGCACTTGCAAACTGCATTGTGAACACAAACGTTCTCGGGCCTAAAAGAAAATGGAAAACGACCACAAAAACTAACTTTAGTTCACATCCGAACGAACTCAGTCCCTTTGCTCGCAGATAAGTGTGAACAGCAAGCACCATGTGTTTCAAACAAAATGAACCAGACTGAGTCCATGTGAAAAGGACCCAGTGTGAAGGCAGCCTTAGGAAGCATTCAGGCCAACAAAATTCAGTGTGATCCTCAATTAGGAGAGGGACTAGGATCTGTCATATTGTTGATTGTTATTAAGGAAATTACATTTAACGGCTTAAGGAATTTGAAGAAAAATTCAATGTGCAACTATACACGAAGCTGCAATGTCTCGCAATCGTGTTCATTTTCACACTAAAATCAGAAAGGACCCTTTGGACCGTCTAGGTGATTTACCTTCCCAAAAAGTTATAAATCGGGACTTTCCACCCTTGACACCCTTTTTTATTTAAGGTTACAACCTTAGTACTTAAAACAGTGAACCCCAGAGTTACGAACACCAAACTTATGGTATACCAAACCCCCACTTTCAACCGGAAGTATGCAATCACTCAATCATGCGTGCAACGCAACCACATAGGCGCTCCTACATAAGCGGCGTGCTGGTCATGGAGAAGTCAAAATCACTGTACCAACAAATGTATTCAGAAAGGTGAGGCAGATTTCAAAGCAAGTATGGGTAATTTGAGCTTTAAACAAAGCACAGTTTTGTTTTCAAGCCAAAGGAGGCTGAGTGACTGAGCAAGCTGCATGAATGCATGTTGTTTAAAAACAAGCACAACGTTAACCCAGGTTTTCCTTGATATTTAAATCTGTTTTTGATACAGTTACAATTTCAAAGGTAACTTCAGTTTAGCCTTTTTCCATTTATAGTACTGTTTCAAAGACTTTAGAACCATAACAATATGAGTATTGCATTACTGTGCTGTATCCTTGTATTATTCTTCAGATTGAGGGTGTAGATGGCAGGTGTACACATTTTTTAAAACCATTGAAAACTAATTTTCAGAGTTAGGGGCATTTCAGACTTTTGAACAGCCTCCATTCCCAAGTGGTTCGTAACTCTGAGGTTGTACTGTATTCTATAAATGACAAAAAAAGACATGTACTGTGAATTGGCAACACATGTAACTGCATTGTGTTTTGTGCATGGTTTCCTGCCAAGTGCTTGATTTTTTCTAAGAAACCTGTATTGCATGTATATTGTTACTGTTCTGAAGCTATTGTGCTCTGCAGCGGTTAGCTTGCTTTTTATCAGCATGGCTTGTGTGAAATGTGTTTTGGTACTTTGCTATGTCACCCACATAAATGTGCTGTGCACAAAGGACAAAACAGTAGTTTTGTCACTGTTTATTGTGTTAATAGTTTAGTGTTCAATACTGTGAAACCATTTCTTATCCATGTGTGATCATAATAAAGATTAACTTGTGCACCATTATCCTAGCATGTGGCTAAACACAACTGCAGTGTTCCTGTAGTCCCATTTACAGCAGTGTGGAGTAGTGGTTAGGGCTCTGGACTCTTGACCGGAGGGTCGTGGGTTCAGTCCCAGGTGGGGACACAGCTGGTGTTCCCTTGAGCAACCCAACTGTATAAATGGGTAATTGTATGTAAAAATAATGTGATACAGTGCTTTGCGTAAGTATTCACCCCCCTTGGACTTTTCCACATTTTGTAGTGTTACAACCTGGAATTAAAATGGATTTAATTAGGATTTTTTGTCACTGATCAACACAAAATAGTCCATAATGTTGAAGTGGGGGAAAAAAATCAACATATTTTTCAAAATTATTTACAAATAAAAAACTGAAAAGTCTTGATTGCATAAGTATTCACCCCCTTTGCTGTGACACCCCTAAATAAGATCTGGTGCAACCAATTGCCTTCAGAAGTCACATAATTAGTTGAATGGAGTCCACCTATGTGCAATTAAAGTGTCGCATGATCTCAGATTAAATACACCTGTTTCTGGAAGGCCCCAGAGTTTGTTAGAGAGCATATCTAAACAAACAACATCATGAAGACCAAGAAGCTATCAAAACAAGTCCGGGATAAAGTTCTGAAGAAGCACCAATCAGGGTTGGGTTATAAAAAAATATCCCAAACTTTGAACATCCCCCGGAGCACCGTTAAATTCATTATTAAAAAATGGAAAGAATATGGCACAACCGCGACTCTGCCTAGAGAAGGCCGTCCACCAAAACTCAGTGACCAGGTAAGGAGGGCATTAGTCAGAGAAGCAACCAAGAGGCCAATGGTAACTCTGAAGGAGCTGGAGAGATCCACATGCTGAGATGGGAGAAACCGTCCATGGGACAACTATAACTCGGACGCTCCACAAAGCTGGGCTTTATGGAAGAGTGGCGAGAAGAAAGCCATTGCTGAAAAAAACCCATATCTGATGAGACCAAAATTGAACCTTTTGGCCTTAGCGCAAAACGCTATGTGTGGCGCAAAGCCAACACTGCTCATCATCCTGAGAACACCATCCCTACGATGAAGCATGGTGGTGGCAGCATCATGTTATGGGGATGCTTTTCATCGGCAGGGACTGGGAAACTGGTCAGGATTGAGGGCAAGATGGATGGAGCCAAATACAGGGAAATTCTAGAGGAAAACCTGTTTCAGTCTGCAAGAGACCTGGGACTGGGGCAGAGGTTCACCTTCCAGCAGGACAATGACCCTAAACACACAGCCAAAGCTACACTCGAGTGGTTTAAAAACAAGAACCTGTATGCCTTAGAATGGCCCAGTCAAAGCCCAGACCTCAATCCGATTGAGAATCTGTGGCAAGACTTGAAAATTGCTGTTCACCAACGGTCCCCGTCCAACTTGACAGAGCTTGAGCAATTTTGCCAAGAAGAATGGGCAAAAATTGCAGGATCCAGATGTGCAAAGCTGGTAGAGACTTACCCAAAAAGACTCACAGCTGTAATTGCTGCCAAAGGTGCTTCTACTAAGTATTGACTCGGGGGTGAATACTTATGCAACCAACAAATGTCTTTTTTTTTTTGTTTAATTAACTTTTGTGTCACAATAAAAAATATTTTGCACCTTCAAAGTGTTAAGTATGTTGTGTAAATCAAATGGTAAAAATCCCAATTAAATCCATTTTAATTCCAGGTTGTAACACTACAAAATGTGGAAAAGTCCAGGCACTGTATTACAACAGATCAGAAAACATGTCCAGCAGTGTTGTGAGAATCATATTTACAGTCTTCCACTAACACTGTAGTTCAGTCTGCTAATAAAGGTGTTTTGTATACTGGTATTACAGTATACAATAAAAAAATATTAAACCGTTTAGTAACACCCAGCAATGTCAAGTGAAAGTAGTCCTATTTACAGTACTTCATAAATGAAGTTTAGCGTTTTACTGGCTTTACAATAACCAGGATAAAACATGAAACACTGATTAAAAAAGGCGTGTTGACTGACTCGTTGCTCTACACAGGTTCTCTGCTGTGTATCACCTGATTGTAATTTAAATAGCGCCCCTTTTAATGTAAACTCAGAATTAATCCTCCCAATTGTTTCTTTGCTAATTCTGCCTTATTTGCTAAATTTAACAAGAGGTGTGTCTCCAGACAGAATGTCTTTATGAAACAAACGGAGTGTAGTGTAGTGTAGTGACATACACAGTAAAGCAAGCAACTTCCTTTAAGGAATGTATAGTTAGAAAAATAGCTTTGAGCTTCATTCTTCATTGTCGGATAATATAATTTCAATTAAGAACCGGTCATGGTTTAACATTGCTAATTATAGCTTTATTAAATGCAGGTGGAGTGGAAAGTAGTAAACTAAACAATAATTAAATACGCAATTAATTTAGCTTACTTTGGGAAAGCCCTGTCGTTATCGCAGTACCTTGGGTACCTTAGTTTTTCAACATAGAAGAATTCATTGCTTTGCATTTGTTGCCGTCTTTTTTGCTTTCTTGATCTGAACGTGTTTATGACTGGCAATATGATCTTAATTGTATTGACTCGTACATGATCAATCGAATGACAGCAACGTTTGCAGAATAGTATCCCACCATTCTCATATAGATTATCAGAGAATGTTTTAGAGCTCTCTTTTTTGCTGAAACAGTTCATTGTGTATCCAAATGTACTGGGCAGCATACTTTAACAAAAGCCAAGAATGAAATGTAGTTACTGTGTGTCTAAAAATGAGAAGCTGTGACTGACCTACTGTAGAGCCTTTACTACAGTGGTGGCAGTCAGACTAGAACTGGCGGTATGGGCAGCAGAAGTGTTGAGGCTTGTTTGAGATTGGATTTTGGTGAGTGTCTTTTGAAATTGCTTCCCTTCCTCTTCTGAGAGGGTTGCCAGGCTTTAGGCCTGGTCATTCTTCTGACCGCATTGTAATGAAAATGCCCTGCTTTGAGTCGTCCGTCAACAGCACCTGTATAAAAGTGGTGTAGTTTTTAGCCATGTTGCTAGGCAGTGCATGCATCTTGTGGATAGCCAATCCGAGTAGATTCAGCTGTTTAAATGGATTTACAGTACATAGGCCGCCTTCTAAATTCTTATTGGCTAGCCGCATGTTAATTTGAACTACAGCCACAGGCCCCAAACTGTAGTGCTGTAGAACCATGACAGCTTTTGTCACCTTGCTGTACAGTGAGGCTCTCCTGTTGTACGGTGCGAGAGAAGTATGTATGGGACTTTAGATTCTACATACATTATGAGGGGGAGACTTTGTTTCAGCATACCTAAAGTCTAAGAAAGTACAGTACTGTAAGTGCAAAGGCCAAGCTTTGTTGCCTGGAGACGGAGCTTGAAAAAAATGTCAAAAGTGTGCAAAAGGTTGCACATGTAGACATATTTACTAATGTACACGTAGTACTGAAGCCTCCTAGATTTCCTCTGACAATGTACAGTACATGCTTTTGTTCTGCCACCATGTTTTTCATTTTTCAAATTGTTAATGGCTATTATAATCTGATTTAAAGCCAGATAATAATAATTGGTCAGAAAGTTTGATCCACACAAATGGATTGCATTACTTGACATATAGGCTATCACTGATTTATTAGCATTGCTTTTTCTCTTTTATTTTCTTTAAAGTATATTGGCTATAAACATTGCAGTAATAAAAATGTAGTGCCAAAAGGGCTGTAATGTCAGTTACAGAAACAGTAATAACAGTTTCATTATTGCTCCCTCTGAAGCCATCCTGGTTTATTAGTAAACCCCACTCTATAATTAGGTTAATTTTATTACAGTATCTGGCCTCTTGTGTACTTGTTTGTCATGTTTTCGGGCATTTGTTGAAAGCAGATATCCCTGTAGAACCCCAAATATAACTCAATAATGCTGCCTGGCACAGTACTACTTTTGAAGAATTTATTTTGAGATGCTTTTGCAACTTCACCAACAGTGTAGAGTGTACAGTTACATACAACACTTAATGGTACATGAAGAACAACTTTTAAAAAAAATTCAAATTTTTTGTCTTTCTCAGTGTCTTCATGTTAGTCATTGAGAGAGACATCTAGTTAAAATGTTTCTCAAAACATTTTCTTTTAATAACTACATAGGCTATATGCTAGGTTCAGATATGTTGTAATGATGCTGCTTTGCATGATCCCGATTGGACTGAAACAATAAATTGTGTGTGTGTGGCAGGTGTTTCTAATAAAGGAGATGTACTGTATGTGTTTTGTTATTTTACCAGGTCAATGCACTTTGTGATTTGCATTTCAGCAGTGTGGAGTAGTGGTTAGGGCTCTGGACTCCTGACTGGAGGGTTGTGGGTTCAATCCCCAGTGGGGGACACTGCTGTTGTACCCTTGAGCAAGGTACTTTACCTAGATTGCTCCAGTAAAAACCCAACTATATAAATGGGTAATTGTATGTAAAATAATGTGATATCTGTATAATGTGATATAATGTATAATGTGATATCTTGGAACAATTGTAAGTCGCCCTGGATAAGGGCGTCTGCTAAGAAATAAATAATAATAATAATAATTTCCAGTATTTTACAAGGGTTTGCTTGTAGCCACATCAGAAGCAGCCAAACACACTTTATACAGTAATAACAGTTTCAAATAAACCATGTACAATATCAATTTGTAAACTCAACATTTGTACAGGAAGTTTAGGCAAATGCTCGGTTTGATTCTACCTTTGACAAATGGTGCTGAGTGGCGACTGTAGGCCTCATATCAGGTACAGGAGAAAATTGTGTTGTAGTGCCAGTGCTGCAGCAGGATGGACAGTGCTACTAAGACAAGAGAAGGGATTTGCCATTTTAAGTTTAGGGAACAGAGGTTCCTTTATGGGACAGCGTTGCCACTCACAATGCCAGGGCTTCATAATTTATTAGACAATGTGGACGAAGGTTTAAAATGTGCTCCTAGCAGCAGCTGCTTCAATCCAGCCTTGTGTTCTGTAAACAAAGCCCTTAAACAAATCCTGTACATGGAGTTCTGCTTATATTTCAAGGTTTTTATTTACTCTCCTGGTTTGATTGCCTTTTAAGTAGGTTTGTACAAAAAACAAGGTCTTCTTTCTGGTGCATCATATCATAGCAGGCAAATCTGTTTATCTTGTAATTTTAATTTCTTAAGTTAATTTTATTGCATTATAAACTTGTCAGGTAACATCTTGGGAGAGTATTTAAAAAAAAAACAAAGTGTATTATGTTTTGGAGTGTCACTAAATGTCTGTCAGAACTTTCACTGTTGCAGTGCATTATTTATTTTAAATTTAGTAGTCGCCAATTGTTTTTTTTATAATTTTCTCCCAATTTAGAATAGCCAATTATTTTTAGGCTCAGCTCACCACTACCACCCCGGCGCTGACTTGGGAGCGGCAAAGACGAACACACGCTGTCTTCTGCAGCGTGTGCCGTCAGCCGACCGCTTCTTTTCACACTGCAGACCCACCATGCAGCCACCTCAGAGCTACAGTGTCGGAGGACAACGCAGCTTACAGGCAAGCGCGCGGGTGCCCGGACAGACTATAGGGGTCGCTGGTGCGTGGTGAGCCGAGGACCCCCTGTCCGACCTAACTCTCCCCACCCCCGGGCGACGCTCGGCCAATTAAACGCCGCTCCCTGGGAGCTCCCGTCCTCGGTCGGCAAAGGAATAGCCTGGACTCGAACTCGCTACGTCCAGACTATAGGGCGCATCCTGCCCTCTACGCAAGTGCTTTTACTGGATGTGCCACTCGGGAGCCCCAGGCATATGATTTTAAGGAATGATGGCTAGCTGATTTTTCTCCCCTGGGATACTGTGAACAAAGTATGAGACACAGAAAAGTTTGATGTGTTGATGTTTTTACCCAAAAGAAACCATAGTTTTGATGTGAAGTGTTTAGGGAAGCAATGAGGGATAGCGCATCCCAATCTTGTTTTTCTCCTGCATTATTAAAGACACTTATTAAAGTCATTATTCCAGTTTTACAAATCTGTAGTGTGTGTGTGTTGGCTGTGTCTGTAGTGGTTTGAAGGCCAGCTGTAGTTGATGGTGCAAATTCTCTCTTTTTTTTTCCAGACTATTGACGAGCCGCCTTACCTGACTGTCGGTACTGACGTGAGCGCAAAATACAGGGGAGCTTTCTGTGAAGCTAAGATAAAGACTGCAAAGAGGCTTGTCAAAGTAAAGGTAGGTTCCAGCACCATTGACACTTTATGCGAGGTACAGTAGCTCTTGCTGAAAAACAGGTATAAGTAATGCCTGTGACCCAGTAGTCAACTCTCCAAAAGCCATTCCAGATTTTACTGTTACACCCACCCCTTATACTGGGAATGGATTCTTTCAGTGCAGCAGGTTTGTGCATTTGAGAAAGGAGAGAAAGACTCATGAAATTAATTGGAGACTTAAGTTGATGAGAAGCAATTATCCTCTGCAGTACGAATTAAAATGGTGTGCTGCTTTTTATATGAAAACTGAGAAAAAGCAGGTTGCGTAGAGGATTTATTTTGGACCCTGACGCCCCTGATAAAACAAGGGAGTGGTTGTACTGTATTTGTTAGCCTATTTGTTTTTCTATGGGTCTCTCGATATATACAGTGCCAAGAAAAAGTTTGTGAACCCCTTAGGATTTTCACATATTTCAAACCTAAAATGTTAGATCTTAATCCTGAATCTTAATAATAGATAAAGATAACCTGATTAAACAAATGACACAAAAACATGATACTTTTTCAACATTTATTTATCCACAAATGATTCAACATTCAATATCCATGTGTGAAAAAGTATGTGAACCTTTAGATTCAGTAACTGGTGGCACCTCCTTGAGCAGCAATGACTTCAACTAAGCATTACCTGTAACTGTTAGTCAGTCTCTCACATCGGTTTTGAGGAATTTTGGCCCATTCCTCCTTACAGAACTGCTTCAACTCGGTGACATTTGAGGGCTTTCTTGCATGGAAAGCTCGCTTCAGGTCCTGCCACAACATTTCGATGGGGTTTAGGTCTGGACTTTGACTAGGCCATTCTAAAACGCGGAATTTCTTCTTCTGCAGCCATTCTTTTGTAGATCTGCTTGTATGTTTAGGATCATTGTCTTACTGCATGACCCACTTTCGGTTCAGCTTCAGCTCACGGACGCATGGCCTGACATTCTCCTCTAGAATCTTCTGATACAATGCAGAATTCATAGTTGTGTCAATGATGGCAAGCCGTCCAGGTCCTGAGGCAGCAAAGCAGCCCAAACCATCACACTCCCACCACCATGCTTGATGGTTGGGATGAGGTTCTTCTGTTCGAACGCAGTGTTTGGTTTTCGCCAAACAAAACGTTTCTCATTGAGGCCAAAAAGTTCTACCTTTGACTCGTCTGTCCAGAGAACATTGTTCCAGAAGTCTTGTGGATCATCTATGTGCTCTTTGGCGAACTTCAGACAGGCAGCAATGTTCTTTTTAGAGAGCAGTGGTTTCCTCCTGGCTATCCTTCCATGAACACCATTCTTGTTCAGTCCTTTTCTGATAGTTGAGTCATGAACACTCACATTTTCCAAGGCGAGAGTGGCCTGCGGAAGTAACAAACAAAAACAAACAAAAACAAACAAAAAACACCACAGTAGCTCAGGTATTAGCAGATTAGAACAAATCATGTTGTGTAATTTTATGAAGTTATTTCTGAGTCTGCTTTGGTCAAATGTGTACTTGTTGGGATGTTTTAAAAAAGAAAAAAAAAAACATTTTTTACTGTTTAGAAGCATGTCAGATAGACTTTCCCTGGAAAAAAAATGTCATGTCAAATGCTAACCTAGTTTGCCATTTACCATATTTACATATTTGTTTTATTGAAACGCTACATTAAAAAAAAAAAAAAAAGTTTTTTTTTTATTAGATTTGAACAGAAGCTATATTAGTTATTTATTGGACATGCACAATCCATCGATTTGTGAAATTAAAACATGAAGATTGACAAATATGTTTGGAATGATACAAATAACATTTTTATATATGAGATTATCTGTACAATATTTTATTATTTTAAAATAAAAGACTGTAAATCTCATGGCAATGTGTTTATGTATTCATTCATTTATGTATTTGTTTTTCAGTGAGTAGTGCAGGGAAAGAATGTTGCCCTCCCCCCAAAAAATAAAAAAGCCATCAGGGTATGAAACCAGGATCCCCCTGCTGCAGCAGTGTTCCAGTTAACCATCATGGCACAAGATGATTAGATGAGGAAAGATAGCTGTAAAATGTTCTACACTGTTTTAAAAAAAAAAAAGTATATAATAGAAATAAACAGAAGAAAAAAATAGATGGAGCCTACTGTAAATATTGTGTGCATTTTGGTAGAAAACCTGTAAATGTATAACTTGACAGGTTATACACCACTCCTTTTAAAAATCTGTTGTTCAGCAGTTACAAAACTGAAAGGAAAAATCAGAATTCCACAAACCAGCAGTAATAGTTGGCAATGATTTCGTATCTGTGATGCAACAAAATAAAACACCCATACATCAGGAGTTGAATTCAGCATGTAGAGAAAGAGTGGGGGGGAAAAAAACAAGCAGAAGCTATTTTTATATTTTGAATAACTCCAAGTATTGCCTATTATAGTTGTACTCTTAGTATATTACTTAAATTTACTAGCACATTGCTCCCAACTGCACTGAAGTGAACATTTCCTTAAAGTATGTTATAAATTTGTTGAGGTGACGTGGGGTCACAGGGAACCCTTTGTGTATCTTGAAGAATTTAGTGAATCAGTCATGGTCATGCCACTGCGAATGTTGTTGCCCAATGAAAAATCGCATCGTGTCTGGTGTTGGCCACTGGTACAAATAGCTGCTATTAGAGTTAGTATCAGTTTGTGGTTTGTTGTGTGCAAGTTTTTCAGTGAAAGGTGTATATACTGTATCAGTGGGGCTGGATTTGGGCACCACAACCATCATTTAATATTTTTTAACAAAGAATAAAATTATGCTTATTGTACATAACAGTACAATATGTCGTTTCCTTAGGTGACTTAGGAAACTGGAAATAAACTTTTTCACAGAGGAAATGATGCTTATCCAAATTCTGGAATTGGACTTGAAGGCCAGAGAATACTTTTACTTTTAAGCATTGTGTGAAACAAGCCATTTAGTTGAATCTATTTAAGAATCTATCTGCGCCGTGCACAAACTGTATTGTAATGTGTGTGCATTTGCTTGCTTACACTGAATCTCAAGTAATCCTGTGCCATCTCTGACTGCACATCTCCAAAATGAAAAACTATTGTAGGAAACCAACAGGCTTACTTTACAACATGCTGTTTCAGAATTGTGGAAAACTGTAAAGCCTGGTTCATACTTCTGTCGCAGATAAATGCAATACGTCGGGTGCAGACAGCTATAAAAGCTGTGCAGCTTCACAATGTACGAAAAACGCAACATGTTGCAGCCCTTTTGACTGCGCAAAGTGGTCACAGCTTTTGTTCTTACTTTAAATACAAACTGCAATCGCGAAATTAGAAAAATTGACATTGAAGTAGATGTGCTAAGTTTGTACCTCTTATACAAGAGGTTTTAAAAAAAAAATAATCAAAAGCGACGTCGTTGGTACATCCGTCCGCTCAACAAACGGAACCTGAAAGGGAGAATTTCAAACATTAATTAGAGAGATGCAGGTATGTGACAGTGAGAGATATTTTACGTATTTTAGAATGACAGGTGTCAGGTTTGACAATCTGTTAAGGCTTTACACCTTCTAAAAAAGACAGACATCTCAAGATTGTTGGTGACATCATTATGACCAGAAATTGTGAAGTATGTACTGTAAGTTGTGTACTGTAAAGTAACATTCAAACTTGTCAGTAGTCAAAAACAAAAGTCATTATATTATTGGTTTACTATTTGAAAGCTGTTGTGTATGTTGTAGCTAAAACTGCACTTATTTGGTGACCTTTCTGTGAATTCTTGATTTTTAGTACATTTCGCCCATGAAATGTACTAAAAATTACCATGCCAGCCAAACAGTACTGTCATTTTCCCCCAGAGAACTACTGTAACACAATTAATACTGTAAATTTGCCTGGTAGGAATCTTACTGTACAGCAGCTGTTGAAAATCTGCTGCAAGAATAGCTTATTCTAGTGAAGTTACGACTGGCAATAGGGATATTCCTTGGACATTCTGTATTCAGTTTCAGTAACACCTACATTTTTTACATGTGCTGTAGAGTCAGAGTATGATCTACTTTTTCATGACATTAATGGTGGATCTAATTTTGTATTTTCAGTGTTTGGGGATATATGGTATGTTACTCGTACCTCCTTAGCAACTGCAAGTCTCTTGTGTCCCTACAGATTAATAGCATCAGTTCATGTTGTCATTTTCAGTTATTATTGTACAGTATTTATGTATTGCTGCATTAACTGGTAAGTGCTGCCATCTGGAAGTTTTTCTAAACAAAAGGTACACCTCAGTTTGACTAATGTAAAAATTATTATGAATCTGCAATGCATGATTTTGGAGTATGCATCACCAGAATGTGGTATACACTAGCTGTATGTCACACACCTTTGTGTATTGTAATGTAAATCACATTTGTCTTTTTTTTTTTTTTTTTTTATTGATCTTTTTTTTACTATTTTGGTACTCCTGACCTATGTTTTGTAATATATTAGTGTTTTCAGTCACAATGGAGATGACATCAGATCTGACACTGTGGCCATGATTACTTTTATAGGCCAGTCTGGAGAAGACCTAATGCCTCAATATTGGTTTCATACTTGGTACATATACTGATTGTATTTTATGGTTTCCAAAGCCAAGTTCGATCGGGGGTGTTGTACAAGAAACAAAATAATCCTTTTGTGCTGCCACCACAGGCCACATCTATAATACAGACAACATGCTTTCACATAGGGTCTTATACTATAGTTGGTACACAGCTGTATTCTGTGATTCCCTCGGTTCCATTATACTGTAGGTGGTGTCTAGTGAACCTTAACCTTAGTTTCAGAGGCACTTAATTTTTTTAAAACTCTGGACACATCAATTATACACAAGTTTTTTTGCACATTTTACATAACTTCATGTTTACAAACCATCTGGTACGACATACTGTACTCCTTAAATTATGCATCCGGGATGCTTTGGTTTTGTTCACAAAAACTCTCATTCCTAGTTGGTCAAGAGTGCCACTTTGTCTTGATTTCTCCCGCCCCCTCCCTTTCTCTGTCTCCCAAATCCGAAATGATGTCATAGGATTATTGCAGGGCTCCTTGTGTGGAATCTTAATGCTGGTTACAGGGAAAGAAAGAGGGTCATAGGGTCAATATCAGACGTATGGTCAATTGTAATTCCAATTACAGTAGAATTGTTTACTGAAATTACAATTTATACAATGATTGCTATATAATTTGATTTATTTATTTATTTCATTTTATTATAAATTTGGAATCGCCAATTATTTAACCTCTGATTTTTCTCGCAATTTGGAATGCCAAATTATTCAACCCCAACTCACCGCTGCAACCCCTGTGCTAACTCGGGAAAGACCAAGTTGAACGCTTGCTTTTTTCGCACTGCAAGCCCACCGTGAAGCCATTACAGAACTACAGCGTCGGAGGACCGCGCAGTTCTGAATTGCACACAGGCAGGTCGTTGGTGTGCGGTGAGCCAAGGATTCCCCAGCCGACCGAACTCTCCCCGCCCGGGCAGTGCTTGGCCAATTGTGCGCCGCACCCTGGGAACTACCGGCCACTGTCAGCAGTGGCATAACTGGATTCGAACTGGTGCTTTCCAAGCTATAGGACGCATCCTGCACTCCGGACGGACTGCCTTTACTGGATGTGCCACAAAGGAGCCCTACAATAATATTTTATTAATTTACAATTACTGTTACAATTAGCTGCAGTAATTGCAGTTATACTAAAAATTATACTAATGTGAGCTATACTCACATTAACATGTTTACGCTATTTATTCTACCAAGCAGCAGTCACAGGTACAAATACAGAAACATACTATGTAACTTTTAGTTTTTCAAAGAAATGGGGTCACTGAAAGTGGTTGAAAATATGAGTGTTTGCTCAATGTAAAACACAACATGGAACTACAAATGATTAAGCTTGGAAAGTGTGTAATTGAACTGTAATTGATCAAATATATGGTAATTACAACTACAATTAAGCATGTGTGCCATGATTCAATTAGAATGACATTGTAATTGCAATCAATTCCAAGTTACACAATTACAATTGTAATTGACCCCAGGCCTGGTCAATATAGCATTCATTTTTACACAACATGGAAGATGGTGAAGAGAAAAAAGTCACAGAGCTCATTTAATGCAATGACAGGCCCATATTGTTACCTGCCGTGGACCATTAAAGCCTGTTGAAATTGTGCATGCAGACAGTGTACAAGCCCTGCTTGTATAAATAGTGTGTGTGGGGAAGTAATGTCAGGATGGGGTTAATACTGTCCCTGCCAACATCACAGGTGTGGCCATTCCCTAGTTATGTAGTTAATTGGAGAATGACCACCTGTATAAAGGGTAAGAAAATCATTTGTTTTGACCTGTGTCAAGCGTATTTTGACTACTGGTAGTGAATGCGGTTGCCATTTTGCTTGAATCTTTATTTTGGCCCTCGTGCCACAGTTTCTGTGTTTTTTTGTTTGTTAATAAATGTATGCAACACTGCAGCTTCTGTCTCCTGGGGGTCACTTGCAACAAACTAAAAGGAGCATACTAACGGGATGATCCTGGAGTTAGAAAGGAGGACGGTACTAAACTAATACGCAAGTTCATACCAATTGCAAAAAACTAAGGCCTTGTCCACACTACATAACCGATCTCGAGAACCGTACTCGAAACTGTTCTAATTAATCCAGCTAAAGCTGAAGTACCGCTTCATGTTTAGTCGGGCTTAATGCGCACACACACTATTAATAGAGTTTGGTTACAGTTCCTAGCAGCGCAATGAACAATGGAAATTAATACAAGAGTATCCCACCATGCACTGTATTTTGTTTTAAAAGAATGTTATGCCCCATATTAATGGAGGTCCATATTGCTAAAAATAAATAAACAAATCTTTTGGAAAAAGTAAATGCGAACACACAAGTAGGACTTGAAGTTTTCGGGTTTTATTTTTAAATCGGGTGACGTCACTTTCAACAAATTGAGCTGATTCTGTTTCATAATTAATTTCGTAATTAAACTCGTAAAGCTTTTAATTGCCAAACAATCTTTGTTTTTGCCTTCATATCTTGCTTGAACCTAATTTTGGTCCCCTTAAGGTGCCTGTTCTGAGTATTTTGCCAAATATATTCTGACCCATACATTATTGTGTGATCATATATTCTGACCAATACATTATTGTGTGATAATATATTCTGACCCATACATTATTGTATTTTTTATCAGTACAGATACAGTAGGTAAAAACTATTAAAAACCTCATGCTAAAAATCTAAATAATTTACTATCCTTTATTACTGCGATTTGATTGTTTATTAACAGAAAACTTACCATGCTGCTCAAATATGAAAAGAAGGAACACAATCCACATTCAGCATTTAATTGGTATTGAGGTGCTTTGTTAGGGGCAGGTTGGAGACTCATGTTTCGTGTAACTGTAGAAGGCTACACATCTTCATTATTATTTAGTTTAGTTGTTTATGTCACATTTCTTCCTAATTGATACTTGTGGTAATGTTGTTGCGAGTTCCTCAGATAGAGTTTCTAATTTGCCTGTTTGTAAGTGAAGATAGTAGCGAGAACTGTTTTAGAACATGCAAGTGGAAATAGAAAAATAAAAAGATGCAAAAAAAGGAATGTGAACCAGCAATGAGAAGTAATGTTATTAATTGTTTTGCCAAACCAAAAGAATAAGAGTTGTATAGCATTGCCAGCGTTTTTGAGAAATAGGCCTACTTGCGCAAAATGTAAGTGGGCTGTAAACTTGTTTGAACAATAGTTTAAACTACAGAAATGCCAAAAATAAATCTAATGGATGGAGATTTATTAAGTGTTTGATGAAATTGCTTTTCCTGAACCTTTCCAGAAGAAATGTGAAATACAAATTAGAAGGGGGGGGGGTTTATGTGGAAATTAATTTGTAATTATGAATTTTTTTTTTTATTATGTTCATGTAAACTTTGTATTACTTTTAGCAAACAATTTGAAATGCTAAACTGAAATTGCAAACCTTTAAGTGTTATGTTTGAAATGTGTAATACTATGATTAACTAATTGTTGAAATTATTGTTGCGTAATAAAATTGTATTTGTTTTTCTGTTATATTATTCTGACCTGTGGTTTTGTTGATGAATCAAGTTTTCTGTGGATTTGTTAATCAATAGTCTACCTGCCCCGCACTCCCCTTCTTTTCAAAGCCACACAGCCACTTTTATGCGTACTTCATCAACGACAATTCATGCTCTTTGACACTCTCAAGTTACTTGTTATTGGCACAAATTGATTTTTTTTTTCTGTTTCTCTTGTGCATACAACCGACATTCCAAGCAGTACATGTTCTGGTTGGTATTGTTGAAAACGAGCCATTCCCAAGTTTCTCTGTTGTCATAAATGCTGCACTTTTCGTTTAACTTGCGAACATTTTTTTTTTTCCCCTCTGGTTTTAGATAATTGGCCTTTTGTCCATCTTTGTCCGTTTTCTTTCAGGGGGCTTTTTGGTAAATTCAAAATGTCTCCTCATGATGTGTACAATAGACAGTGTTTACACAGATCGCTTGATTGCGAAGTCTACAGTATTTGTATATAAGATTAATGCTAGAGGGCACGAAATTATTTATTTACACTCAAGCCAAGCAAAATAATAATAATAATAATTGGTGATATATAAAGCGGGTCATGATCTAAACCGAGTTTCACGTTTGCCTATGACAGCACATTACGAGTGCGAGAATAAATGAAGAGATGATATTGAGAGGTGATTTCTCAAAGAACGTATGGTACATGGCGATTGGTTTTTGAAAAATCGTGATATTAAATGGGGTATGATAATAAGCGAGGTGAGATAAAACGGGTTCATCTGTATTTCCGATCTTTACTGTAGGTGATGCCTTTTTCATTGAAGACATTTCAAAGAAGTCATGCAGCTCTGTGCAATGTGTTCATTAATTTACTGGAAGCAAACTAAACCGTCTGTCAGGGTCCTAAATGTGACAGGTAGTGCAACAGTAAAACAAATGTTTGCTATAGGTTTTGGAACAATATTGAAAATGTCTGAAATGATAATTGCGGGATAAAAAATTGTGACAATTGCAATTAAATCGTGGTGTTTGTTCATTTACATTCCGCTGGTTATACAAATATTAAATACAGTAGTCTCGCCCTAACTGAGGACAGGTTACCTTAGATAATTAAGTGTCTGGTTTAAAAAACAAAACGCATGCACATACATATTTTTAAATATATTTTAATTATTGGTAAAATACCATTTCTGTAATGTGTTTTTTGTACACATTACATTAAGAATGATTTGTACAGTATACAAATAGTACAATCAAGTGAATACCCAGTGCATTTTTTTTTTTACTTTAGCCTATAGTAACACACAAAATAAATCATGCCTTCTCTGTACACATTACTGTAGAATTTGGAAATAAAATATTATTTTAAGTTGAAACTAAAGGACTCTAGCACACTTTCTTTTTACCCAACTACTTAATAGTACACAAAAAACTAAATAGTTCATGTTGCGGCATTAACAAGCTATGATACCATACAGTACCTTACATATACTGCACACAATAATGAAATAATAAATCAATTTTAAATGTACTGTACATAGAATAGTTTACAGTGTGTGTGTGTGTGGTTGCAAGAAAAACACACAACCTACATGCTATTTTCTAAAATAGTCCACAATTCTTCTCTGTTGGTATGATAATCTTAGTGTAGCATATTTTGCACATAGGATACCTCCATTTTCTCCAGGAAAAGCCTACCAACCACTCGGTCATTGTTAGTTACTTGTGGAATAATTAAACAAAAAATAGCATGAAAAATGTACCTGTCATTAAAAATAGTCATAATGAATGCAATATCGTACATTTCCGATAACTCTAATTTTTTTTTATAATGCAATTTCTTATTGTGACTTCTGTTTGATAGTATATTACCGAATTATCATAAATCGTCCCAACCATAGTTTGCTGTATGTATTTAAGTGCTAACAAATATGTACATTTACACGATTTCAGAAATGGCTGTTTTCATGGGGAACTACATTTCCTCTTTGGTCACCAGTTTCTATTTACATTTTTTGATTTTATTTATTTATTTATTTATTTATTTTTAAATGAATTGGGTTTCAAGTTGCCCTGTCAAAACTGAAAAAAAATCTATGCATTATAAAATGGAAGCATACATACAGGGATGGAAGTAAGACTCCCATTGCATAGCAGTTTGATCCATTCCCAGTTTTACTACGAGCTTTACTATAAGACACACCTGAGCTTGTTACCTGCTGTATACACTGTGGCTAATGAAGTTAGTAGTAAAACCTGGAATAGGTGAAACTGCTATGCAATAGGAGTCTGATTTCCAGCCCTGTAGATAGGAAACTTAAGCAGTGACTGAAGGGAGATATTACACAGCTGTTCTCTTCGTTTAGGTCAGGCAATAAACCTTAGTTTATGATTCTTAGGATCATAGCATTGAATCCTAGTGTTGAAAAATATTTTAAAGCAAAATACATCGATTATAACAATATAGCTGTCTTTGAAAATGTATTGATTTGAAGTTAACAATTGTACATCTTGAACTGGACATATTTTTTTTATGAAGTTCATGTTCCAGTGTAGCGATTCTTTTATAGTTGCAATGCTCAGCACCAAAAAACAAAGCACACATTAATTTACCTAGTTAAAAAAATAAACATTTTTAATTAGTTGTAGTGGCAGCATGTTTGGGACTACTGATTTTCCATTCTCGGGAATAACAAATTCAGTTTTTCAAAAATTTCAAATTCTGCATTTTTTCACCACTTTTTTTTATCAACTTATTAATAATTAAACGTAGTATTTGAACATAAATATAATGTTGATAGTTAAAATAAGTAAATTCATTTTTTTTATTGAAGCCAAGATTTTCAATAAGACTTTTGTTACTGTAATAATAACTAAAGCAGCTGAAGGCACTTCAAACCTGTCATAATCTTTGCTGGCATTAAAATAAGCAGGAAAACCTGAGAATTATATTACAACAGTTCAGAAAACAAATGTCCAGCACTGTTGTGAGAATCATATTTACAGTCTTTCAATAACGGCAGCATTATTGAGATCCACAATCCTGCAGTTTTTATATTTATCGTTTAGTGGAGGTGGCTCTATTTACCTTCAGTGCACGTGAGAGTATGGGAGTCTCTACTGAGCTACTTAACCAAATTGGTCATGTGATACGAAAAGGTGGCCCTAAGTCTGCTTTGCGTTCATATATATGAAAGACCGGCCCTGGGTCACATCGAAACGGTGGCCTAAATCTAGGCCGGCCCTAGGCTGTCTCTTCTTTTTTGGAGCGTTCACATTGAGAAGACGGACTGGGCCACCTTAAATCGCAGGTGTGACTGTGGTCAGTGTTTCTCAGCATCGAAGAATGCAGTGCTTTGCCATTGTTGCTGTCTTATTTGCTTTCTTGTTCTCTACATGTTTACGACTGGCAATATGATCTTAATGGTATTGACTCATGCACAATCAAGCGAATGACAGCAAAACTTGAAAAATAGTATCCTACTATCCTCACATAGATAATCTGATTTTTTTTTTTCTTTTACTGAAACATTGCATTTTTTTTTTTCTTCGTTGGTGCAGACACCATGTTGAGTTTCAGCAGAGATAATGAATTAACTCAACTTGGCTGGGTGTAGTGCAAAAAAAAAAAAAAAAAAATCCATTATTAAATTGCCTAATTTCATTCTCAATGCCTGATTCTGCAATTGTGGAAAATCAGTTGGCCTACATGTTGATACAACTTTTTTGTGTTATGAGGGAATCTTAACGGAAACATTTAACAAATAATTGCATTGAACCATCCTTGGAGTTGTCCTATATATTGCTATATACTGGCACCCACTGGCCCAGTGTTTCTTCATGTTTACAAATCATTCCGTCTGATAGGACATTCCCCTTCATCATTTCTGTGGGATTGGAAATTGAAGAAGATATTTGAGTACTTGAGCACTAAAAAAAAACCTATGTGAACTCAAGTACTTTATGCTGGTGGGTTATTGAGGGGTTATTGATTGATCCCTTTAAGATGCTGGCATGAATAACAGACAAATAAAAAACTACTGCAAATACGTACAGTACTGAGAGGGCAAGCAATAAACTAAAGTAATCTGCTCATCCAAAAGTCTTGACAGCACAGGAAACTAAACTTCAGTCCACAGATTATTTTTCCAGAAAGCCAATGCTGCAGTGGAGAAAACAGTCTCAGCCCTTAAACATAAGAGGCAGTGTGGTCGAGTGGTTAAAGTCCAGGGCTTGTAACCAGAAGGTCACTGGTCATGCTGTAGTATTAAAGATTTATTGCCAGCTTTTCCAATGCATTTCTTGCTCCAATATCAAATTTAAGTTTCATTTTGGACAGTGCCAAAGTATGATCAATTCCAGGTTTTACTGTGTGTGTGTGTGTGTGTGTGTGTGTGTGTTACTTTGCTCATTCAAATATATTCCGTATAAAACAATTGCTTGATGTATGTTTAGCCAAAAATGATTTTTTTTCTGCTATGCAGAACTGATTCAGTTCCTTATGTTACAATGTGGATCACTATAGAAACATTACTTCTACAATAACTTGCATATGATCTGCATCAAAACTCTGGTAAAACGTGTAGCCCTTGGGCTTCCCTGTGTAACAACAGTGTATTCAGAATAGAGACAATCGGTGCTTTTAGAATAAGCAAACTCTGAAGAGTGCTTCCTTTGTGTGACACGTGCCCTTCCTCCCCAAATTAATTCTTTGCTGAGGCCCTTGTGATGCTCTGTGCTACAATAATTTTGTATTTTGAGAGTCAGCTGTTTTACACCAAAATTACCATATGTTCCCTTTCAGATACCCCAGGCAAACTATAGGCCAATATTGTTTTCATTGGTGCCAAGTTGTAAACAAAATGCTACTTTTTCATAAAATGTATTGTACATACATCACATTTAATCCCTAAAATGCTAATGTTTGATGTAAGATTTTAGAAACTTTTAAGCTGCTCCATTTGCCTTTGTCTTTGTGTAAATTGTTTTATTAGTTTTGGGGTTTTACGTGCTCTAGACTGCCACCAGGCCACGTCAACTTTTCCACTTCAAATTATGCAGCCCATGGTATATATCACCCATCCCAATTTCATGTGCCCAGCATGCCATCAAAGAATGAGGTACCCTGACATAAGTATACATTTTCTGAGTCTGCACAAAATAAGGATTTTAGAAATGGTTAATAACATCTGCCTTCAATGGTTTGTTACCCATAATCCTTCTGCAATATGAGGTAATGTCATTTGTATGTAGTAAACCTCACTTGTTTTTCAAAATATTTGGACCTGTGAATCTGACAGCTTTAGTTCCACTGTTGAAAAGACTGTGGTTTTATATTGCTCTGACTGTCCTGAGTTGAAAGATGCCAGATATGTGCACCTTTATACAGTTTTTCAGGCTTTTACATGCCCTAGACTGACACCTGGCCACTTTGACTTTTCCACTTCAAATTATGCACTCCATGGACTATAGCAGGGTTGTCTAATACATTAGCCACTAACCACGTTTGGTGAATTGCATTTTTGATAAGTATCCCAATACAATATTCGTACAGCGTATGCATGTGTACTTTGACCTTTTTGTGCATTTTGTTAGTAAAATGGTAAGACGAAAAGCAGCATGTGTGAGTGTTTTTTGATCGTTGTGTGTGCTTTACTTCCTTGGTTACTGCTTATTGGTTATCTGCTAAAATGGCGTACAAAAGTGGATTTACACATACAAGACTTGAGTGAGGTGAGCAACACTAAAAGCAACAAAAAAATGCTTCCCTAGCATGTATTTTAATGCGAGTGTCAACACTACTGCAAAGAGATAGCGCTGAAATACATGAGTCAATCGTTTTGCTTTTTGTGTCGCTCCTGCAACTGATCAGACCTATCCACGCTTCCCATTTATTTATTCTAGTCCAGGACACACTTTGGCTTGTTCGTGTGTAGGGGTGGGAATTTTCAAGTAATTTAGTGCTCGAGTACTCAAAATTTTTTACGCTCGAGTACTCAAACCTAATGCCAGACAATATTTTTCTACATATGCGCCACAAAAATTACCACTTTAACACTAGAACTGCTGCAGTTATACTCATACCTAAAACCGCCACTGGCAGTCATTGTGACGGTACATTTTAAACAACATCAATATTAGAATGAAAGACAACTATCCAATACAACTAAAAAGTTTTATTCAAGCACATCATATTAAACATCTGCACAGCCAAAACACTGTATTTAAATGAACAATTAAACATAAAAGGGTTTATTTTCTAACTTGCCACATATAAAGCACTACTTCAAAAATTAAAATAAAATATAATAAAATCAACATTTTAAAAGAAACTAGTGTGTTAACAGGTATACAATTCTGTAAATAGAAAGTAGTTTTTAATTTAAACCGAAAGTAACATGTGTTAGCTCTTGCGTGTGTCATTCAGTTCAGCACAGAATCCAAGTTGAGCTGCTGCAGAATATTGTAGGTTATATTCAAAATAAAAACATGTATTAGTCAGTCAAAATTACGGCTTTGTTGCTAGGCGGGCTTATAACTTCCTTATTTTCGTGATCCTGCCTTTCAAACGCTGTCAGGGTATTTATTTAGGAAAAGTCATGAACGGACAACCGCATAACTTTCAGACACGCAGAGTAATTTAAATTTGAAAACCTCAACCCTTCAAAATGACTTCCGTGGCTAGTGTTAAGGTGGTGTATGTGAATAAAATATTGTAACAACCCCTGGTCTTGAGGCTCAGAGCAGGAGACAGACTGGATTCAGGTGCTAACAAACCTACTTTATTAATTAAACAAGGTCAGTGTTTGGGTCAGGACCACACCACAAAAACAATAAATCCTTCCTCCTGTCTCTATCCTAAAAACTCGCTCACTTACTCACTCGCTGTATTCCACACACACACACAGAGGCTCAGGCTCTGTATCAGTCCCCTCACACACAGAGAAGAGCGCAGAACACCTCGCTCAACAGCACACACTACGCTCAACAGCACACACCCACACTACCAAAACTAGTGATATGGTCCCACCCCGGAACAATACAGATAACGTGAATGCACAGGACCAGATGAAACAAGTCTGCCAACCTGAACTGACCGGGTCACTAGAATATATTGAGCTTACATTAATAAAGAGATATTATTTAAATGTTTTCAAGTACTCGAGTAATAAATTAGTGCTCAAGTAATTATAATTATTTCGAGTACTCTAACCCACCCCTATTTGTGTGTGTGTGTGTGCGCGTGTGTGTGTGTGTGTCCTGACCTAGCACAGGAACTGCTGCAGTAGCCTCATTGTGGATGGTGATGAGGAGGTACACATCTTTTTTGTCAGTTTAACTGCCAGCAGCGCTGGAAAAGACACATAACCTGTTTTTTATTTGTCCATTAGTATTCACAAACTGACTTTTAGTTCCTTGTTGATACTGCTGTCTTTTTAGAAAATCATCTAGTATTTTGTTCCTCCAGCTGAGAGCCACTCCTGACCTATATAAGTCAATGCAGGTTTATGGAACATGCACTGCAACAACAGTATTCCTGGCTACACTCTGTGAATAACCACAGTCCTGTTTTTCTGACAATATGGCTTAGAAAGTATGAGCTCCAGGAATTCTAGGGTGGCGATGAATTTGTTGATATAGGTGATTGCATTTTAGAATCAAAGCTCGTGCAAGAAATTATCTGAACATATATATCTCCTAATATATTATCTACTGGTCTACTGGAAATACACAAGTAGGACCTTGTTTTAAAGGTCTGAATCTTCTCTTTCCAATGACGTATCACAAGCAGGCTGAGTTAACCACAGAGCTTGCTTGTTGTGCTGTGCACTGTGTAATACTTAAGATGGCGTCTCTGTCGTACACACACCACCACTTGCTTACGGCATCACACATCCCGGCAACAGCAAGCACGACGCAACACTCCATGGCATCAGGCAACATGTAACCCAGCACCCACAACAGCATTGAACTGTGGTCGAAAAATACGGGGGTCTGATCAGCATTTCTGATCTGTCCAAGCTGTTAATGTTTGTTAGAAATGCAGAAATTGTAAACATTTCTCTTGGAATACCTCAGGAAACTTTGGTTTGTCTTCTCAGCAGTCAGGCTGTTTGTGTACTCAGGTAGTCAAGTCTTTTTTTGTTGGCGATTTAATACACACATCACTATGCTATCTTACATTCGAAGGAATATGATATTACTATTAAGTAGATTTTTTGGTCATCTTTAGGTTTTAATTCCAGTGCTGATGTATTTGATGGTTTATGATTTGTATGGAATAATAATATATGCCAGGCAGACGGACAGACAGTCTCCATATATCCCTAGAGTATGTCCTTGGAGTATGTCCTTTCATCAAGTTCATTCAAGATAGGTGATTCTCAAGATTGAGCCTACTGAATATAAAACATAAAAAGCCATATCTTTACATATACATAGAGAGAAGGGCTTATTCAGTTGCGATGGAACTTGGTCTGAACATTCTTTATCACAAGTTATTGAGAGTTTTTAAGGGTATTTACAGGCATTGGTCTAGCAGCATTTATGCCAAACTTACATTTTAAATGTACACATTGTACAATAGATGCTCTTCATGGTATGTGCTTTTTAATTGAGCATTTACTGTACAGCCGTGGCAGAGGATGAATGACATTTCCTTTTTTTGTTTTTTGATTGCTGTAGATGTTTTTTAATAATCAGTAATTGGAACGGTATAACTGGACTGCAGTGTAGAGTAGTGGTTTAGGGCTCTGGACTGTTGACTGGAGGGTCATGGGTTCAATCCCATGTGGGGGACACTGCTGCTGTACCCTTGAGCAAGTTACTTTTACCTAGATTGCTCCAGTAAAAACCCAACTGTATAAATGGGTAATTGTATGTAAAAAATGTGATATCTGTATAATGTGAAATAATGTGATATCTTGTAACAATTGTAAGTCGCCCTGGATAAGGGCGTCTGCTAAGAAATAAATAATAATAATAATAATAATAATAATAATAATAATAATAATAATAATAATAATAATACAACAAGAAAATAATTTTAAATGGACAAGTTGTCTGTGAAAGACTAAACACACAGCTTTGTGTTTTTTGCATCCTGTTTCTCAAGGATTGCAGTTTGCCTAATTTCTTCCAAGAGCCTGGAGAATAGTGTTACTTGTGCCTTTTTTTTTTTTTTTTTGGTTGTTAAAGAACTGACTTATCAACTATATCCTTGGAAAGTGGTATATGTGAATACAATAATAAGAATAAAAAGATTGGATTTCTGTCAGCTACTCGAGCCAAACGGGGATCAGGGCATGAAATAACATTCAGTTCCCAATTTACATTCCCGCTTCAGGAATTATGTACAGTAATTTCCCTTGATATAAAGATGTGATGTTTATCTCTTCCTGTTGATGCATATGCCTGGTAAATTGTGGGGAAATCAGATTTCTTTTTTTTTTTTTCTTTTTAAGAATTTAGTCGTTGCCAATTAGTTTTTATTATTTTCTCCCCAATTTGAAATGCCCAATTATTTTATTATGCTCAGCTCACCGCTACCACCCCTGCGCTGACTCGGGAGGGGCGAAGATGAACACACGCTGTCCTCCGAAGCGTGTGCTGTCAGCCGCCAGCTTCTTTACACACTGCAAACTCACCGTGCAGCCGTCTCAGAGCTACAGCGTCGGAGGACAACGCAGCTCTGGGCAGCTTACAGGCAAGCCTGCAGGTGCCCGGCCAGACTACAGGGGTCGCTGGTGCGCGGTGAGCCGAGGACACCCTGGCCGACCTAACCCTCCCTCCCCCCGGATGACGCTCGCCCAATTGAGCGCCGCCCCCTGGAAGCTCCCCTCCACGGTCGGCTGTGGAATAGCCTGGACTCGAAGGCTATAGAGTGCATCCTGCACTCTAGCGAGTGCTTTTACTGGATGCGCCACTCGGGAGCCCCCAGGGAAATCAGATTTCTAACTGCAGCCTGAGTATCTCTCATGAAGCTCCTTGTTTCATACAATTACATGCTACAGATGCCATGAGGGGAGCAGTACCTAATTAGGCTGTAGAGGTGGTCTTTATATTTATGCTTCTCTCTAGCCTCATTTTCTGATGAACACAGTCAATGGTCTCTGTTGCTGATTGCACTGCTTTTGTTTTGGTTTCTCACCCAGTGTGCTAATACTTGAATCTTCTTGTTCTGTAGGTAACCTTTAAACAAGATTTGTCAACTGGGGAAGTGCAGGATGACCACATCAAAGGCCCTTTAAAGGTAGGGGACATTTTTTTACTTTTTTCTGTGAAACCGCATCATTCACTCCCCCTTAATCAGTGGTTTGGAAAAGATGGCAGCCAGTTAGACTGAGCATTGCATTAGAGAACTATGATAAATGACAATATTGTAGGGCTATAGGTATGTGTATGAGGGAACATCGGCATAAGCAGAAGTGAACAGGTTGAGGTTTGTGTACATGCTACAAATGTTGATATAACCCACACAGACGCCCACCTACTGTAACACCATTATATACTGCTTTTTTTGTTAATATACTAATTAACAAACCTTCATTTAATTAATTGTCATTTTCATTGCAAATATGGGAAAAAGTTGATCAAAAGAATTCTGTTTATGAATAGAATTCGTATGAAATCTGTCTTGGCGTACAACAGACAAACCATGCACTCTGATAGGCTAAAAGATCCCCAGTCTGTAATGAAGCACATAATCATATACAGTACTCCTAATATATACTTTTAAGAAGGATTCAAACCCAGATCTCCTGTTGTGAAAGGCTGGCACATTAATTGAGCAATAAGCCATAATGGGGTGCAGTTTTGTCAAAATAATGGCATGCATTCGATGCATTGTGATAACCAAACAAGGTAGCCATTATGCAAATGTGACGGGGCAAGTTGTCTCAAACCACTGCCAAAAGACGGAAACCTGTCTTGGTGGCTACCATAGTTTGTATTTGGATTGATATTTGGCTTCCTGCTATCCTGAACTGACAGTAATTTGATATTCTTTGACCTGAAAATCTGTTTAAAGTGTGTGTTGTATTTCGGTCTTCCCTCTGTCTTGTGTAGGTGGGAGCTGTTGTCGAGGTGAAAACCCAAGATGGAGCATTTCAGGAGGCCATAATTAACAAGTTAACTGATGCGAGCTGGTATACAGTAGGTAAGAGGAAAATTAACCTTTTCAATATATATTTGATGTGTACTAGAGTTTTCAACCTAAAATACCTTTGTATAAATATCCATGGTTTGAAGAGAACTGTTCCTCATTTATTTATTTATTTATTTATTTATTTATTTATTTATTATTTATTATTTATTTATTTATGTATGTGTGTGTTGAAACCCACTAATTTGTTTGTGTTGGTGTAGGCTGTGAGCGTTAGGTGCCGATAAGTTCACCGCCCAACAGGTACCTAAGAGGAAAATATAATTTAACTGAAAAATTGAACAGAAGACATTGGTTTACAGTAGTGCAAAACTGAACCAATAATACGTCAGTGTAGATAAGAATGAATAACACTTTGGGGTCCCCGAGTGGCTCACCTGGTAAAAACACAGCAGTGTGGTATACAGGGTGAGTCATACAGTCAGGGGAGCACAGGTTCACGTCCTCGTTTTGCAGAGTCGTCGGTCTTTGCTGGGGATCCCGAAGGGAGTTGCATAGGCTCTGGCGCTCCCATGGGTTAGGGAGCCAAAACTGGACTGTTTCTCCTCATTCCGCTACAACACCTAGTTAGCTCAGGCAGTCTCCTGCAGGGGCGGGTAGCTCGCTGACATCCGCTTGTGAGTTGCTGGGTGTAAAAAGAGGAAGCTGGCTTGGTCATGGGATTGTAGGATGCCCGTGGAACCTACCTTTCTTCCTTCCTTTCTTCCTTTCTCCTGAAAATTATTGGACATTCTAAATTGGTGAGACAATCTGGGGGGGGGAGGGGGATAATTGGGCACACTAAATTTTATATTTAAAAATAATAATAATAAAAACTAATTAATAACACACACAGGGTTTCCAACCTATTAGAAGATAATGCTGTATATTTACTATACATTTGGTTATGTTTTAAGGAACTGAGTCTCATGTGCAACGATGTATTCAGTATAGCACTGTCATTTTTAAAGGCATTGAAAACTGATCGAATTTCTAGATGGCAGTGATATCTCAATCGATAGCGACTTCAAACTACAAGGATCGAATACTGATTTCTTACTTAATTAATCACATATCATAGTAATCATAGTGCAGCTCCCTTGTGGTAGAGACTATTTAATATTTTAAAGGGATATTTTTTTATACATTTCCATAATATTTAACGAGGTACCTGTTTTTAATAGGGATGGAAATATGTGTGCAGCTGTAATTTGTGTTCCTTCTGAAACTGATTTTGAATGTATCAAACCACAATAACCACAGTTGCATGTTGTCTAAGTTATTGCCCACAACTTAAAGCAAATTTTACTGGCACGTGGTATTCCAATGGGTTACTACTATATGTTCTAAGGAGACTTTTTGGCCAGTAAATGATACATTTTATATCTGGATTTTATATACCTTCAGTATCCCTCACATTTTAAAACCATTTGGGGTCCTTAACTCAATAACTCCAGTTGGTTACTTTGCATTATAATGGGACTTTTTGTTAAACACTGCCATTTAAAAAAAGTATGGACTAAAATGGGTAAAACATTATGTTATAATGTTACCTGGGGTGGTCCTCACAATTTAAAAACATTTTGGGGTCAACAGCACACTTATTGGCACTTGTATTACTCACATACTTCTGATTCTGTGGTCTTTTTAAGAACACTGGGTAATCCCTTCTCTCAATGTTTTGTGCACTTTCCATTCCTGCAGTGTTTGATGATGGTGATGAAAAGACCATGAGGCGCTCATCACTCTGCCTGAAAGGAGAGCGACACTTTGCAGAAAGCGAGGTGAGAAAACTATATGGGCTTTTATCTCTCATTTTAGATCTGCATTGTCTACTTAATCAGTGCTGGTGGCAGCATGAAAATGGCTTGCAGCTGACATGTGAGGAGGGAGCGGTTAGCTGTTCAGTATTTAACATACTTGCCTTCCTCCTTGCTGACCCTTCTTCATTGTAAAGTGGGTGCCACATACTGAAGGATGAGCCCTACAACATAATATATTTGTCTAGTATGTTAAACCGACACAGGGATGCAATTCAGATTTCAAATAGCAGTGAATTTTAAGGAGATAGGGGGGAAACTTGAACTTTAGTCCTGGGGGCCTGGGAAGGTCTTTGTGAAGCTCTGCAAGGCCAAGGCAAACATATTTTTCTATTCATCTGTGGCTCAAGTTAGGGTTTTTGTAATTGTAAACACAAAATGTGTGCAGGTAATTCAATATAAAATATTCAATATATACTGAATATTTAAAACCGTTCTTTTAGACACTATGCTTTAAGCATATCTTCATAAGTGGAATTTTTGTATTGGAGGTTTGTACATCTCCATTTTTTATAAACGTCATGTTGATATGAATATGAAGCTCCCTTAGCAGCAAGCAGCAAAACTACAATTTTTCAGTAAGGTATTTTTCAAGTTTTTTGAGCAACAACTTTAGTTACAAGGCATACGAGAAAGCACACTTTCTGTAGGTTATCTGTCAATCTGCATAGTTTTATTTAAATATGAGTCTGACAGATACTAATTTGAAGATTTTTCTCAAAAACCATAATTTGCATAAATACATTCCTGTTAGTTATGACCTGGGATTTTGTTTAGGTTTTTTTTTTTTTTAAATATTTGAATGGTGAATGTTTTCTTAGTTAAATTGAGATTTTTTTTTTCCCTCAGTGCAATGCCAACAATACCTCCATAATGTCAATAAAAACATTAGAAGGTTTTTATTTTTATTTTCACATCCTGTTGACATTTTTGCATTGAATTGCAAAGCAAATCTCTGCACAATACACAAGAATTTTTTTTTTCAATTTCACTAAGCAATAGTCTCTCCCTGCTGCTTCAGTTCTGTGTAAGCAGCAGAATTGCTAAAATAAGAGTGAACCCACATTGTATGATGAAGAAAACCAACAATCATAATTTTTTTTTTTATTGTCACATTTCATTTTAAACTTTAAACATGTATTTTCAGCATATGTCTGTCTCACAGTTAGCATTCCTGTGTTATTGTCACAGTACAGAAAGAACGTGTGTGTAGGTGTTCTGTAGTGAGTTCAGGTGTGAGGGGAATCTGGGAATTGTAGTTTTACTGCATCTTTACTGTACAGAGATTTTACACACAACAGCCCTACATAATTATACGGATTGTGTACCATAGCTACCGGCAGTGCAGTGCGCAGGATTCTGAATTACAATTTCTTTTTTTTTTTTTTTAAAGCACAGCAAATATTAATTACCTTTTTTTTTTTTTTTTAAATAATATAGAAATAACAGTACTATCAAAATACTGGTACCAAAAAAATAAAAAAAATCGCATTTTTCATGATACGATTTTAAAATATTCCAAATTTTAATGTTAAAGAAAATAGAAAATCATGATACTGAAATTTGAAAACTTGCGGAACAGTAACTGGGAATGGAGATAGCTTGAATCTGCCTAATCTCCAGTCAACCAATCAACAAACCGCTCATTTGCTTGACTTTGCCACAGAGACAGAAGATGTAAGAAGAGTTTGTATTTTTTCCAGTAACATCTCATCACAATAGCTGGGAATTTTATGAACATAGCAGTAGATTTTTCCCAGCTTCTGGCTTTTATCTATATCCCTGCCTGCATCACTTGATTTATAAGCAAGTAAAGCTGTTTTAAAGATGAGTCTTTCATTTGAGAAAACAGCACAATTAGTTTTAAATGTTTTGCTTTATGATTCTCAGTTAGTGCAATGCTTCCTAACTATTCCAGAAATATTATAAAAAAAGAATGGCTTATTGTAGGGAAGTGACGTGGGGAAGCATATCAGTGTTGCACATGCTTTAGTGCACAATGCTTCAACTGTGGTCTTCAGTGCAGCGTGAATATGCGTCCCCACCTCACTTCCCCCAAAGTCAGACTTGAAGAGACTTTTCCTGCCACAAGTCTGTTCAGTTGATGGTAGCACATGGGTCGGTGTAATGTTCATCAGTTACATTTTTAGAATGTTTCCTGAAATTGAAAAAATTGAAAAACAAAAAAATACTAAAAGAAACAAGTCAAAGCATATTACTAGTTTCTAAAAATAGGCTTCACTTGGGTCACAAGTCTGAAAAATAAAAAGCAGAACTAATGGACTTGTGAGGATATTTTGTTAATGTTTGGTTTATACTTTTACTGTTTTTTCAATTTTTGTTTTTCTTTGTTCATCGTGCTCCAAAAACCGTTACTCATAAAATGAAAAGGCTATATCGAATGCTGTTAGAAAGTGCATTTTCTGTACTGTTTTGGATTCAGACATTTTTTAATGTGACACTTACTGGTTGTTGCAGACTCTGGACCAGCTGCCCCTTACAAACCCTGAACATTTTGGCACTCCAGTTATAGGAAAGAAGTCAAACCGAGGAAGAAGATCGAATCATGTGTGAGTACTAGCCCTCTTCTTTCAACCATCAATATGCCTTTTCAGGCAGTGCTTTTAAAATGATTATGATATGGGTTCTACAAATAAATAATGGGGTTTATCTGATCTTTAATAGCATTAAATCTTAATATTGATGCTCTAAATTTGTTGACCTCTTTCTGCTGTACCTGTATTGTAGTGTTAAGGGGGTCAATACATTGCCTGTTCTGAAGTGTCCACCAAATAGTTCACATTTCACATGTGCAGGCATTAGTTCAGCTGATCCATTTGCAGTGTGTAACGACATTACAAAAAACAGCAGCTGGCAGTGTGTAGTACATTATCTCATGATCTTATTTTAATTCAGTTAATCTGAATTAAAGTGGATGCAGTTGGAACTGAGATTAATCATACTTGAAGCTGTCCCAGTTTCCTCAGTTCCATTCCCGTACTTAATTTGCTGTAGTTAGAGTGTAGCCTACTTTATAAACTTAAATATTCTGGGTCATGAATCAGCAGGTGAATGAAACATGATGGGGCAATTTAATATATTTAACAAATGATCCTCAAAAGCAGCCATCAGTAGAAGTAACAATAACATTAATTGTATTCTGCTTGTTCACTGTTTCATTTGGTACATTTGTTACACTAAGGCTTCATCGTTGAGACGTCTTGGGATTGCCAATTATGTTATATTGATGATTTTTCCAATGTAACAAACATCAAATTTCAATGGAGTGGCTCAATTGCCAACTCTGTTTCTGAGGCTTTATAAACTGTATGTTGTTTTTTGTTTTGGATAATACTTTCATGTTTTATATTAATAACAATTACTATTCTTTCTTTTTATGATCAATGAAAGTAAAAATTGTACATAGGCTATACTAAGGATAAAAGGCCTTTTAGAAATGCAGCCTTGAGAATTGGCTTTAAACCCACTCTTGTAAACACTGTCTGTTTCATTGTTTTTGAATATAGTTTTAAAGGAACAGTAATTCTAGTAATTGGTTGTTTTACTAACATTTTTTAAAAGAGGTGAAACTTGAAAGTCTCTGTTTCCATTGCTGGAGAAAATGTTAACTGTGCATAAATTACAGCATACGTTTCACTGTCCCATGTAGCGATTGAGACTGGGACTATGATATATCTCTTGCGTCTACACAAATATATTCATGAGGAAAGAAAAGCATGGAATGCTGACTTGGATTTGGGTTTAGTGATGGAGAACTGTCCAAATATCTGGAATGCTGCTCATACAAACTCAGTCTACAACATGTGCCATTTGATGAACACAAAATCAACTGCCATACACGTGATCTCTTACTTTTACAGTATGTGTGTGGTGATTTAACTTCTTTCCCCTTGTAGCCCAGAAGAGGAATCTTCATCGTCCTCCAGCGAGGAAGACGAAGGGGGCAGACGGCTGAACGATGAATTACTTGGTAAAGTCGTGTGTGTGGAGTACACAAGTGCAGACAAGAAGAAGGCCTCTTGGTATCCTGCTCTAGTGAGTATTAAACTTAATTTGCAGTACCAGGTGTATGTTGCTAAGATGCAAGCATGGTTTTATGTTTCAGGAGCCAAACCGTGTAATAAAACTATAGAATAAACCAAAAATGAACACTAGAAACCTTGTTCCTCCATCTAAAGAAATAAGTTTAGTAAAGCAACATTGAAACCAGTGGTTAGTAAAGCAGCATTGAAACCAGTGGTTAGTCTCATGTCAAATAAAAGAAAAGTATGAGGGGTGGGGAGGGAAGGTCTGGACTTTGACTAGGCCATTCCAAAACTTTACATTTCTTGTTCTTCAACCATTCTGATGTAGACTTGCTTGTGTGTTTGGGATCATTGTCTTGCTGCATGACCCAGCTGCGCTTCAACTTCAGCTCACGGACGGATGGCCTGACATTCTCCTGTAGAATTCTCCGATACAGAGCAGAATTCATGATTCCTTCAATGATGGCAAGGCGTCCAGGTCCTGATGCAGCAAAGCATCCCCAAACCATGACAAAGCATGAGGTTCTTACTGTGGCATGCAGTGTTTGGTTTTCGCCAGACATAACGGGGCCCGTCGGCCAAAAAGTTCCACTTTTGACTCCTCTGTCCATAGAACATTGTTCCAGAACTCTTGAGGATCATCCAGGTGCTTTTTGGCAAACTTGAGATGAGCATTCATGTTCTTCTTAGTGAGCAATGGTTTCCGCCTTGTTACTCTGCCATGAATCCCATTTTTGCCCAGTGTCGTGCTGATGGTGGAGTCATGAACACTGACCTTAGCCGAGGCGAGTGAGGCCTGCAGATCCCTGGATGTTGTGCTAGGGTTCTTTGTGACTTCCTGGATGATTTTACGCCTGGCTCTTGGAGAGATTTTGGCAGGACGGACACTCCTGGGAAGATTCACTACTGTCCCAAACTTTCTCCATTTGGACAATATGGCTCTGAGTGGTTCGGTGGAGTCCCAGAGCCTTAGAAATGGCTTTGTAACCCTTTCCAAACTGATAGGCATCAACAAACTTTTTCCGGAGGTCTTCAGGAATTTTTTTTGTTTGTGGCATGATGTGCCTCTAGAACCTGTGTGCTGACAACTTCACTCTGATGGTAAGGGCCAAAGTTAGTCAGATTTATATTGGGCAGGCCCGGCCCAAATCAGGTCTGGTTGTTAACCAAAGTACTCAAACAGCTGACCCTAATTATCCCTTTAATTGGGTTGAGTTAACTAGGGGGGGCAATAATTTTTTCATACCTGAAGATTGCATGTTTGATTACCTTGCACACCAAACAAATGAAAGAAGCACCAAACTTTGGTGTCATTTTTTCTCTGACTCCTCTATATACTACTACAACCCAAAAATGCAGAAAATCAGACAGGGGGCAAATACTTTTTCATGGCACTGTGATTATATATATATATATATATATATATATATATATATATATATATATATATATATATATATATATATATATATATATATATACAGACGTGCTCAAATTTGTTGGTACCCTTACAGCTCATTGAAATAATGCTTCATTCCTCCTGAAAAGTGATGAAATTAAAAGGTATTTTATCATGTATACTTGCATGCCTTTGGTATGTCATAGAATAAAGCAAAGAAGCTGTGAAAAGAGATGAATTATTGCTTATTCTACAAAGATATTCTAAAATGGCCTGGACACATTTGTTGGTACCCCTTAGAAAAGATAATAAATAATTGGATTATAGTGATATTTCAAACTAATTCATTTCATTAATTAGTATCACACATGTCTCCAATCTTGTAATCAGTCATTCAGCCTATTTAAATGGAGAAAAGTAGTCACTGTGCTGTTTGGTATCATTGTGTGCACCACACTGAACATGGACCAGAGAAAGCAAAGGAGAGAGTTGTCTGAGAGATCAGAAAGAAAATAATAGACAAGCATGGTAAAGGTAAAGGCTACAAGACCATCTCCAAGCAGCTTGATGTTCCTGTGACAACAGTTGCAAATATTATTAAGACGTTTAAGGTCCATGGAACTGTAGCCAGCCTCCCTGGGTGCGGCCGCAAGAGGAAAAATCGACCCCTGATTGAACAGAAGGATAGTGCGAATGGTAGAAAAAGAACCAAGGATAACTGCCAAAGAGATACAAGCTGAACTCCAAGGTGAAGGTACGTCAGTTTCTGATCGCACCATCCGTCGCTTTTTGTGCGAAAGTGGGCTCCATGGAAGAATACCCAGGAGGACTCCACTTTTGAAAGAAAAACATAAAAAAGCCAGACTGGAATTTGCTAAAATGCATATTGACAAGCCACAATCCTTCTGGGAGCTTTTTGGCAAGTCACATCAGCTCTATGTTCACAGACGAAAAAATGAAGCTTTCAAAGAAAAGAACACCATACCTACAGTGAAACATGGAGGAGGCTCGGTTATGTTTTGGGGCTGCTCTGCTGCGCCTGGCACAGGGTGCCTTGAATCTGTGCAGGGCACAATGAAATCTCAAGACTATCAAGGCATTCTGGAGTGAAACGTACTGCCCAGTGTCAGAAAACTCTGTCTCAGTCGCAGGTCATGGGTCCTCCAACAGGATAATGACCCAAAACACACAGCTAAAAGCACCCAAAAATGGATAAGAACAAAACATTGGACTATTCTGAAGTGGCCTTCTATGAGTCCTGATCTGAATCCTATCGAACATCTATGGAAAGAGATGAAACTTGCAGTCTGGAGAAGGCACCCATCAAACCTGAGACAGCTGGAGCAGTTTGCTCAGGAAGAGTGGGCCAAACTACCTGTTAACAGGTGCAGATGTCTCATTGAGAGCTACAGAAAATGTTTGATTGCACTGATTGCCTCTAAAGGTTGTGCAACAAAATATTAGGTTAGCGGTCCCATCATTTTTGTCCATGCCATTTTCATTTGTTTTCTTATTTACAATATTATGTTGAATAAAAAATCAAAAGCAAAGTCTGATTTCTATTAATTATGGAATAAATAATGGTGGATGCCAATTACTTTTGTCAGTTTCAAGTTATTTCAGAGAAAATTGTGCATTCTTCATTTTTTGTGGAGGGGTACCAACAAATTTGAGCACGTCTGTGTGTGTGTGTGTATATATATATATATATATATATATATATATATATATATATATATATATATATATATATATATATATATATATATATATAGAGAGAGAGAGAGAGATATAATATATATATATATATATATCATTATTAATATCATTATTGCAGTATAAAACCAATTTTGATGCTGTTGCATTCAGACTGACTGAGCAGAGCTCACATTTGTGACTCCTACATTAAACAACCATACAAACGTTTATATATTAGATCTTAGAGTAAATAGCAGGCTTTTGAAAAATATAGCGTTGTATGTCCCTACATAACAATCCATGAGGTGCTATAAAACAGAAAAACCAGAGCACGTATGTTTTTTTTCGTTTTTTTCTACAGTGATTTAGAGGACAGATCTCAAACCCCAGTGCACGACAGTGGCCATTTTTAAAATCGCTTTGAAATAAATTTTAATGTAATAAGTGTAAAAAGTTGTCGGAATGTTAACAATGAAAAGAAAAATTACAGGTACGTCATTCAAACAGTTGTAGCAACGTGGGGATGTATAATGCTATATTTTTCTGAAACCCTGCTACTTACTGTAAACAAAGAATTTGTCATTGCTTTCTGTTCTGGAAATACCACCATTACATTTTCAAAGTTATGTATTTGTAATGTACAGATACCCGTGTCGGCGCATGTAGGCCTACCCTTTTTCTTTCGACTGAACTGCTGCATAAATGAAATAGATTTAGAACTGATAACGGTAACTTTTAATGGAATATATTCCTTGATAATGTGATACATTTTACAAGTGTTAATGTAAGTAGAAAACCAAGTACAATTAATTTAGAGATTCCTACTGTATCATAAGACATAATTTTGAGGTCTGGGGGAAATTGCTAGAGAAGGCACTGTCATAATAAAAATGTTTTAAGCGCACACTTGCCCTGACAAAAAAAAAAAAAAAAACTATCCTGGTACGAATTCTGGGCGATTTACGTCTGAAAGATTGTCTTGAAGGGGTCATGTGTAAGGAAAGATGAGGTATGGTGATGTTACTACCTACAATAGAAGGTTAAAATCACATCTTGAGGCAATACAGAAAGTGGTTTGATTTACTATTATGCAGCAAACGCATATTCAAAACCATACTATGCATGCTACACCACATTCTTCCTATTTAATTCCTATTTCCTTGGCAGATGTAGTTCTTCATTCATGTCCTGACTCTCAGCTGCTTCTAGGTCATTATTGGACTGCATGGCACACTGTTTCATAGTAAGGTATTTAGCCTTGGGCGATTGGCTGTGTTGGTTTTGCACTTGACTGGCAGTTATCAATTGCAATGTATCTAGACCTGTTACTTGATTATTGTAAAACTGAAAGCCATGTAAACATTTTATCTTCTCACATTTGATCTGAAAAATGATTTTAATTTGGCCAACAGTCAATGGCTAGGTTTCCATGCAGCTTAGAAAATCGTTACTCTCTCTCCACAGTCATTGTTTATGTGACGTAGCAGCACATACCACGCGCTATAGGAAGTGCATGTCTAAAACATTGCCCGACTTTAAGAGGTGGATAAATCGTCTTCTCACGCTAAAAAGCCGTACAGTTGACCAAAAACTCTGGGTTTTTTGCATGGAAACATGTCCGCAAGTCGTTATGCAAGTCATTATGCTTAGGAGACTTCAGCAGTGCAAATCTTTTTTGTGACATAACCTCGCGCAACTTTGTACTGTAACTGAAAGTCGTGCCAACCAATCCTCCTTTGACCAAACGGGGGAAAAAAAAAAACATACAGTACGAGGCATTTAAAGACCTCTTCATTCTGTGTTTTTCTTCTTTTTTTTTGTTTTTTACGTGACACCATTTATTCAACATTTCAGATTATTGCCATTTGACTCATATAAAGTGCTTTATAGTTCAGTTGTTTTATAATCTAGGTTATAAAAAATACTTGAAGCTACTACACATTTAAATAATACCTAAGTAAATAACAAAGCACTTCTTTACACTTAATTTTTTTATCTTTGTCATTGGTCATCGGATAGCTGATTGCTTTAGCTTAGATTGCTCTGCCCCCCTTAGCAATAAGATGCAATTCATTGTACACTAGCTTAGGTACCATCTATCATGGGCACCTACAAAGTCACGTTTATACCAAAATAGGTATTAAATTAGCGTTGCTGTATTATTGCTGAAGTCTACTGACAACACTCGGCTTGAGCAAATTCATGAGCAAGATTTGAAAAAGAAAAAAATTGGTTCCACGAATTTATTAAAGTTAAATACAGTTCTTAAAAGCAGCCTAATATACTACATAATGAAGTTCCAGAAGTCCTGGTGGTGCTTAAAGCCATGATACAGCACACAACCCCGAGATTAACAGTCTGGGGGAAAAACAGAAAAAAAAATACAGAGGAGCTCATTGTTTATATTGTAAAGGCCTCTGAATTAACCATTTATAACTGGGATACTGAAACCTGAAGGCTACCAGACCACACATGGAATTCTGAGCAAACCGCATTACTCATGGAATATTGAGGAAAATGTTTGTATTCATTAGCAACTAAAACTAGTGCGGCATAAGTAAAAAAAAAAAAAAAAAACAACAAAAAAACAACAACTTTGTAGTACCATGGGATATCTCTAAACACTGTATTCCTAATTTTTAAACAAACCATTATTTTTCCTAATTATTTACACAGATATTTGTAACAGTCAAATTTTGTCAGTACTAAGAAGTTACACAAATTAAATATACAGCAATATAACCCCTCAACCAGCATTCCAGATAAGGTTTTGGGTCTGAGAGTTACTTACCCTCTAATTTTAACACTGAGAGAGTAAAATGTATTTTCATGGGGTAAAATGCAACATTACCTTGAAGTCATGAGTAATTGCGATAATGACTTGGGCATTAAAGAGCCTTCCATTTTAACTACAGTGATACTTTGAACTACTGAGTTCTACAAGGTTCTTTATCCGCTCAGCACATTTTTTCCGAGGTATCACATTGACTCTGCAAATTAATTACGTTACTTATATTTTAACATTACATTCTTAAACTCTGAACATGTTTAAACTTCAATATAAAGCCATACAGATCAATAAAATAAAGAAATGCACTAATAAGTTATAAAACAGTTAGTTTAATATTATAGGCACCTTTGTTTAGCGGTTGCCTCTGACAATGGTTCCAGTTATATTTGTAGATGGACTGGGGTGTTTACGCTTCAACCTGTGTAGATTTGAATTTTTCTTATTCTTACTGTGATTGGCTGCAAAGACAACAGGGTTAGCCAGAGATTGGATAATGTTTGTTGGGTTGGTTTTGCTTGTGTACAGTTTCCTAGTAAGTGAAGACATTGTATTCTGGGAGATGTAGTTGTTAGTGGAAGTTTTAGGGGAGGCGGGAGGGGAGGCAGACAAGCTGTGCAGCAAAATTGCCCTGCATATTTATGCATTACATTTAAATTTAGCGCGTATTTTGGATGTTTTAACTCATAAGAAACGGTAGGTATGCAGATTATCTGAACCGCTGTCCTCAACATTTCATCTTGGACTAAAATGTTAATTTTTATAATCGGGGCCTGGTTTTAATCTCCTTGACCAATCTAGCGGTGTGCAGTGTTTTAAGTCTTAAACTAAAGTGACTGTTTGTTTAGTCACAGCAAATAATGATGTATCCCGTACTAATTATTAGTAGCTCATTGATGTATGATTACATTTCTTTTCTGAAGTTCCAGTGTGTTGTGCTTCTTTTTTAAAGGAATGTTTGCCCTCCTGCTTGAGGTTTTTGCTGTACATGTCAGTCAGCTTCAGTGCAAATTGTCTTAATTAACATTATGGGTGGACTTTTCTTTCCTTTTGTTTTACATTTCAAGGTTATCTCCCCAGACTGCAATGATGAGGTTGCTGTGAAAAAAGACAACATTCTGGTTCGCTCATTTAAGGATGGAAAATTGTAAGTCCCTATTATTTTTGGATGTACAAAGCAAAGACCACATAAAATATATATATATATTCAGGTCGGGTGTAATGGCCTTCAAATCTGGTATGTAGTTTTTATTTGTGTGTGAGTGAGAGAAAAGAAGGAGCTGACTTTTTGTTTCCAAGGTCTCATTTTAACAGTTAGCCGTTCCAGCATATTTTAGTATTTCTTAAATGGGATGTGCATCGTTTCTAAAAGACTATTCAAAAATAAATAAATACATTAATAATAATAATGGTAGGCCATTGCTTTGATGCCTTATGGTATGCAACGACTCCCATGTACAGAAAGCATTGTTTTTTACATTGGCTGTCTCATATTGAAACAGACAAACTTCAGCATGGCGATTTAGCAGACTGGATGAGAACCTGCATGAAAACTTCGCTGCACACTTCAAGAGAACTCCCTTGATAAATCTAGTCTGCTCGCAGAGTTTATAAGCTGCTTTATATTATCCAGATTGTTATCAGCCAGAACAAACTATAAAGTCACATTTCAATGACATGGATTAACTCTGTGCTTAATCCAGTGTACATTCATACTAGCAGCACAGCTTTGTTTCACTCTGCAGTATACAGCTCTGGCCAAAAGTTTGGCATCGTCCCATAGAATTAAGTAATTTGGGGTTAATAGTCAAATGAAACCTGCTGAAATAATGTTACTTTAAAATATTGCAATACCTGCTGCTTTGTCGTTTTCCAAACTGACAAATAAAAAATGTGACATTTTGAAATCTAACATGAAATACTGTACTATTGGTATGGCTTCTGGTAGTCCTTTTGCGATATAATTTTGTATAGGTGATGCCTAGAATGTGTCCAAAACTGTACATTAGAGCCTGGTGATTTACCAGATGTGTATTTAATATAAAGCTTGTTTAGTGTACATACTGAGGCTACAGCAAAGTCAAGCCCAAGGGATGTAATCGGCCAGAAGTTCTGATTTTGTTAGTGAAATGCACACAGAATTAGCCAATCAGACTATTATCTGATTCTGTCAGTATAAATAAATAAGAAAATTGTATTGCACCTTGTGTAAGATGTACATCTCAAAGCCTAACTACACTTTGTGTAGCTTTTTATTTCCTTTTCTGCTCTCAAATTTTAAAAAAATAAAATAAAACTGTATAATAATAATAATGGAAGGCCATTGTGTTGATGTCTTGTGGTATATAACACCCAAATCTTTTTACTTACCCTTGTCACATCAGATGTCTTGTGTTTTATTTTTATTTGCCAAATGAAACCTGTGAAATTCTGCTAGGCCGGCTAGATGTTTTTGAAATGATTCTTCTCAAGTGCAGAATTAATATGAACAGTATAGTGATTGGAGGCGAGGCAAGGGAGCTGTGTCATTTCATTACAACGCCTCTGTCTACTTTAGCATTTCAATAGTAAGTCTAATTGAGTGAAATTATATATTGTATGTGTCTCATAGCAAGAAAGGCCAACTTACTAACTTGTGGAAACAGGGACATTGTTGATGGGGGATACAGGAAAGCAGATATTTGGTATAAATACTGCTAACACCGCTTTTTGTTTTATTGTAGCAACGTTGTTTTGAGAAAGGATGTCCGAGAAATCAATAGTGAAATGGCTCCCAAACCTGAAGCTGGCATGAAGCCAGGTAAGAAACAGAGTACAATGTTACTGTGTGTTTTTGGGGAGGGGCGGGGTCGAGTTACACTGGTGTGTTTGTACAGAGTTGAAAAAAGTATGGGCAGTTGTCCACGGAGAAAGGAATAGTATGGTTGACACATTCATAAATAGTAAGAAACCTTTGTGCAAGGTTCCAAGCATTCCATCATCTTCCCTATGATAACCTGTGCTACTGTTTCCTATTCATAAACAGGTTGTCAGGTGAACATGTGCTGGTGCACCGTCATCCTAATCGGTGCCCTGTAGGTAACGCATGGATGTGTCAGGCTGTTGACCAGCTACATATCTCTTGTGTGTAACAGATACTGGATAAAGGGGCTGTCCGTTACATGACTGATTTTAATTTGTTATGCAAACAGAATCCATGACATGTATTCTGTAATTATATAAGGAAGTGTCATTTTTATTCCTACTAGGAAATACATTGGATCTGTGCAAGGCTCACAGTAATTCAAGATTACTAAATATAATAATGTTCCACAAGGAACATTTGTCAAACTGTTCTGCCCATAGTGACCCTAGTGTTACAGCCGGTGTTTTATTATGTTTTTTGTTAAACCTCTGTATGTGTCTCTGTTAAAATAAAGCCACAAGTTTACAAAGCTGTGACATTTCAGCAATGTATCCTGACAATATGAAGGTTACATCCACACTACTGCACCCCTGCTTATTGGAAGTGTAAAGAAAGAGGTGGGCGGATCAGCTTATCTTCAGTGTCACAACTATTGACTGTCAGCTTGTTTCAAACTCATTTCTAGGATCAAGGGAATTTAGTCATAAGAACATAAGAAAGTTTACAAACGAGAGGAGTCCATTCAGCCCATCTTGCTCGTTTGGTTGTTAGTAGCTTATTGATCCCAGAATCTCATCAAGCAGCTTCTTGAAGGATCCCAGGGTGTCAGCTTCAACAACATTATTGGTGAGTTGGTTCCAGACCCTCACAATTCTCTGTGTAAAAAAGTGCCTCCTATTTTCTGTTCTGAATGCCCCTTTATCTAATCTCCATTTGTGACACCTGGTCCTTTTTTCAGGTCAAAAAAGTCCCCTGGGTTGACATTGTCTATACCTTTTAAGATTTTGAAAGCTTGAATCAGATCACCTTGGCCTTTTTTATAGCTTCCCCACATTGTCTAGATCAGGGGTCGGGAACCTTTTTACCTAGAAGAGCCAAACAAACAAAAATTTTGAGAGAAATTTTTCAAAAGAGCCACAGCAAAGTTTACACTCGTGTATTAGAAATATTTGCGAATTTTTATGTAATAACAACAGCAGTAATATAAGACTTGCGCTGGTAGTAGTTCTGGTAGTTATATACAACACCAGTAGGTGGCAATAACGCTGCTTTTTTTTCAGTCAGTGACACCCAAGCTTAACTGTAGGCTACTACACACAATACTACATAAAAAGCGCTATATTTTGTTCACTGACAGTGCTGGTTTCTAGCACTCCTAAGACACCACAAAAGTTGAGAAACGGGCATCATAAACAAGTGATTAACAATAAGTGCATTGCACCCTACTTACATTAATGAGATTTCTGTTGCTGCATCGTTTTGCTGAGTGCTTTGTAGTTGGGGTCATAACTGGTGAGATTCAGCTTCATGCAGGCATTCAGGCTTTCATCCGTTAACCTTGAGCGCAGGTTGGTTTTGATGTTGTTCAGATGTGAGATGGACTGCTCGCATGTGTATGTTGAGCCAAACATTGTCAGCACGGCAACACTGACACGATGCATTGTGCTGAAAGTGGCTGGAAGTTCGTTCCAGGTTTTCAGGATGAGATTGTCTTCGCGTTGGAGTTTTCTCATATCTGCCCACTTATTTTGCTTTGCCAGTTCTGCCCGCTGACGAGCGAGGCTTTCCAGTTCGGAATTCAAAGTGAAAAATTTTGACACCCACATATCCGACACCTTCAGTTCAGCAGCTTCCAGCTCATAATCTCCAATGGAGATGCCAGGGATGACACTCAGGTTTTGTGCGTCCACTGTGCACACATGTGGATGAGTTATGACTTTGAACAAATCGGCATGTCTGCGGAAGTCCGCAAAACGTGATTTGAATGACGTCAGAAAATCAGACGTGAAGGCTTCGAGCTGCCTGAGGTCGAAATGATGAGCGGGGTCCCTCGCTAAGCAATCCTCTCTGTACGCTCGCAATGTTTCGAAGTGCAGGAGACGGCCACTTTCAATGTCCCTGATAAACAGCTTCATCTTTGTTTCAAATGCAAACACTGCCTGTTGCAGGGACAAGATTGTGTTTCCAATGCCTTGCATTTTGACATTGAGGTGGTTCAAATGACTTGTAATGTCCACCAGGTAGTGAAACTTCAGGAGCCACTCAATGTCAGTGAGCTCGGGATGAACATTTCCAGAAATGCCCTCACTTCATTTAAACAGGCAGCAAAGCCGTCAAGCACTTTTCCCCTGGGTAACCAACGAACATTGCTGTCCAGTAGCAGCCTTGGATAATTACTCTCCACTTCATCCATCAGGACCTTAAACTGGCGATCACTCAAAGCTCGGGCCACAATGAAGTTCACAATGCGAACGACCAATGACATCACTTCGCGAAGTTCCTCTCCACACGACTGAGCACACAGTGCCTCTTGATGCACAATGCAATGAAAGTTTAAGATGGGCCGCTTCTCTTGCTCACACAGAAGGGCAACGAATCCTTTACGTTTCCCTAACATTACTGGGTGCTCCATCAGTACACACGGATATAAGTTTATCCAGTGGTAGCTTTTTCTCTGTAGCAAAGTCCATCAGAGATTTCAACACATCCTCGCCTCTAGTTGTATCTTTCATCGGCAAAACAGCGAGACTCTCTTTACGCACTGTATCACCTGTCACATACCGCCTGATTATGCTTAGCTGTGCTACATTGCTCACATCGGTAGACTCATCCAAGGAAAGAGAAAAGTAACTACCTGAACTGATGTTGTTGATCGGCATCTCCTCTATCTGGCGAGCCATCACGAGTGCCCGATCATGAACAGTTCTTGCTGACAAAGGCATGTCTTTTTGGATAATTTTATCAGTTTTTAAACAGTTCTTTAGCCACACTGAGCATGCAGCCCTTAATGTACTCCCCATCTGTAAATGGTTTCCCGTTCCGCACAATCTCCAGAGCGCCAGCAAAACTCGCAGAATTCAGATTCCCACCTTTGTTAGTCCATGCTAGCAGCTGCTGCTGTCTGGTTTGCATTCTCCGCTGAAGCTCAGCACAAGCTTTTTTCCTGCAGTCCCCATCGGGATATTTTGCGGCGAACGCTGCATGGTGCGCCTCAGAATGTCTCTTAACATTTAACTTTTTTAGCGATGCAATACGTTCTTTACAAATGAGACACACTGCGGACCCCGACTTCTCCACAAATGCAAATTGATCTGTCCATTCGGGCAGGAATGAACGGTAATCAACGTCTTTTTTTCTTTTCGCCATCTTGCTCTCTTTGATGATGATTTTTAATTTAGCTAGCTAGCTAGTTGTTTAACTTGACCTGGACATGACGCAGGCCTAACTACGTCATCCAATTAAAATTCAGCTCTCTGAAAGGTAGGCTAGCTACAGGCCAAACGCCGATGTCAATCATATTAAGCTGCGAGTCTCTTACCTAAATATTTTGAACATATTTTATTTAATTTTATGCATTATACATTAATCAAATATGCTAATAGTTTAAAAATAATTTTATCGTCATGTTCGAGGGTGTATCTTCAGTCAACATTTGAAAATTGAAGAGCCATATAAAATCCTGAAAAGAGCCATATATGGCTTGCGAGCCATAGGTTCCCGACCCTTGGTCTAGATGAAGACATTTCTTAGTCAACATAAACTCCTAGGTCTTTTTCATAGATTCCTTCTTCAAGTTCAGTATCTCCCATATGGTATTTATAATGCACATTTTTATTGCCTGCATGCAGTACTTTACACTTTTCTCTGTTAAATGTCATTTGCCATGTGTCTGCCCAGTTCTGAATGCTGTCTAGATCATTTTGAATGACCTTTGCTGCTGCAACAGTGTTTGCCACTCCTCCTGTTTTTGTGTCGTCTGCAAATTTAACAAGTTTGCTTACTATACCAGAATCTAAATCATTAATGTAGATTAGGAATAGCAGAGGACCTAATACTGATCCCTGTGGTACACCACTGGTTACCTCGCTCCATTTTGAGGTTTCTCCTCTGTTTTCTCCATGTTAACCACTCCCTAATCCATGTGCATGCATTTCCTTGAATCCCTACTGCGTTCAGTTTGAGAATTAATCTTTTATGCGGGACTTTGTCAAAAGCTTTCTGGAAATCTAAATAAACCATGTCGTATGCTTTGCAATTATCCATTTTCAATGTTGTATCCTCAAAAAAGTCAAGTAGGTTAGTTAGACATGATCTCCCTTTCCTAAAACCATGCTGACTGTCTCCCAGGATATTGTTACCATATAGGTAATTTTCCATTTTGGATCTTATTATAGTTTCCACAAGTTTACATGTAATAGAAGTCAGGCTTATTGGTCTGTAGTTACCTGGTTTGGTTTTGTCTCCCTTTTTGTCTGTCGGTACAACCCCTTTGTCAAGAGTCTGTTGCATGAACTTGGTTAGCGGTTTGTAAATAACTTCTTTCATTTCTTTGAGTACTATTGGGAGGATCTCATCCGGCCCAGGTGATTTGTTTATTTTAAGAGCTCCTAGTCCCTTTTAACACTTCTGCCTCTCATTTCATTATCATTATCATTTGTTTATTTAGCAGACGCCTTTATCCAAGGGACTTACAGAGACTAGGGTGTGTGAACTATGCATCAGCTGCAGAATCACTTACAACTACGTCTCACCCGAAAGACGGAGCACAAGGAGGCTCTACTGAACCCATTAAACCGTTCTGGTTAGATGTTTGTTTATGGAGGCTGTTTTTCTTGTAGATTTAAGAATCGTCATCCTGTTCCTCACTTGAGGATTGTATCGGTCTGCTTCTTTATGCTATTATGGCCCTAAAAAGAAGAAATTAAACATGACATGTCCTCTCCTGCAGAAATATCTGCCTCCCGGCCTCCCGGCTCCCCGTTACCGTTGCTGGAATGCATAAAGGTATTTCTGGGCTTCAGGATGTCCTTGAAACTTGCCAAGCTTCAAAACTTCTACATCTACATCTTCATGTCTGTGATAGAATGTGTCGAGATGGAAACAACGATTTGGGATTTTTGTTCCTGTAGGTTGCTAATGATCAAAGGAAACACACCGTCGCAGTCTTTTTTTCATCGTTTTGGTTTTTTAACTCTCTCTACAGTTTTGTGTGGTATTCAGTTTATATACCAAGTACAATGTATGGAAAATAAAGTATATATCCCACTCTGCTTGTAACCTCGGCATCATCTTCGACTCTACCCACACTCTCTTTCTGATCATGTCTTGGCCACAACACGCACCTGTCGTTTCCACCTCAACATCTGCAAAATATGCCCCTCCATTTCATTTTCTGCTACTAAACTTCTGGTCCATTCTCTCATCTTCACCCGCCTCGACTGTTGTAACTCCCTCCTCCTTGGCCTCCTTTCCTACGCCTTTGCACCATTACAACAAATTCAAAACACCTCTGCCCATATAATATTCAACTTCCCTTGCTCCTTCCATACCTCCCCTCTCCTCCTCCAGCTACACTGGCTCCCTGTCTATTATCGTTGCCTGTTCAAATTCCTTACCCTTGTGTACAAGTTTCTCCGTGGTCTTGTCCCACCTTATCTGGTTGCACTGAACTCCTATGTTCCCTCACGTTCCTTCCGCTCCCAATCCCTCTTGTCCCTCTCGGTCCTACCTTCCACCCTGTGCCCAATCCTGTTTTCATTCCTTTTCTCTTGTTGCTTCTCCTCATTAGAATAAATTCCCACTTGACATAAAACAGTCACCTACACTACGTAGTTTCTACTCCTCCCTCAAAACTCATCTCTTCTCCCTAGCCCATTCTATTGATACTCCTGGTCCCTGACTTCCTGTTATGACCCTGCTTGCCCCGACCCTGATCTAGCCTCTGGCCCTCTGCTCTCCTAAAACAACACGTTTGTGTCTCGCCACCCTAGCCCAATAAACTTACTCTATTTCTTTACCCACTTTTCTTGATTGTACCATTTTGTTATAATTTTGTAAAGTGCCTTAGCTAAAGGCACTGTATAAATGTAAATAAATAAAATAAAATGTATGACACTAAAGTAAACTGCTAAATTTAGTGAATTTCCTTTCATCAAGCTCCGCAGCTACATTGCAACTCAGGTAATTTGGACCAGTGTAAATTCACTCTGTCATTGTGTCGCTGGATTTGAATGGATGGATTCCAGATAAGATCCAGGAAAAAGTTATTCAACAATATATCTTGTTGAACAATATATAACACTTGCACCATTTTCACACAGAAATGCTGCTACTGTGCCGTCTCTGAAAAGTTTTAACGAATGAGTGAAATACCCTTTCACACAGCATGAAATTGCGCAATCTATGCCGATGTAATACCGTCATAACCCTTTCACACAGCCAAAGAGATTGCGCGAGTACAATTTTTAAACCTGTCAATCAACAGATTGTTCTCATGACAACAAGAGACTGTTCTCATGCAATCTGAAACACTGACAAGACCTAACACAAGCACGCTGCGCTTAATTTGTAAAGAAAGAGGTGCCGGGGGGCAAGCAATGACAATAATACCGTCCTTAAGAACCGCACATTCAAAATCATAACAATTCATTTATTTGAAAGAGTATTGTATGTACTTGTGTTAGATGTTTACATTCACGTATTCTACATCCTATACAAAGTAGTAGTGCGTACAGCGAAATTTAATTAAAGGCAACCGCAGGATAAATAATTAAATATAATAAAAAGCCTGTATACATGTTTTGTTATGGTTTTGCATTTAAATGGATTAAAAAACAAACAAATTAAAAGGCATTCAGAGGCACTCCAGAAGGACAACATTGATTGAAAAAAAATAAAATAAACGCACCCCAGCACGAACATTGGTTTGACCCATGGTTTGCACTATTATCAGCGATGTGTATGCAACAGAAGCCGCTAGTAGTAATTAAAATTAGGCTAGGTAGTTGTTAACTTAGTATGTTTTTATTCTCTACTAATTAAATTATATTCACTGAGAACCAGATCGTTATTATTTTTATTGTTTTGGTTTAATATAATATAGCAGGCTAATGTTTTAATTAAAAAGTTGCCATTGTTCTTTGTTGAAATTAATGTTCAGCTTTCATATTGTGTTGTGTACTTCTCATTTAATCAAACCAAGTAGTGTAAGAAGTTGCTTGTATAGTTCATGACGTTTTTCAAATCAAGTAAGCTTATTTGTGTATAAAAAACAATAGAGATGCAGCCATTATCATCTTACTTAAAGGCACTCCTCTTACTTAAAGAACTTGCAGACTTAATACTACTGTGTTGAGGTTTTTTATAAAAAAAGCATTTTATGAGACTTTTTTAGTCAATTCACACAGACCTATAAGCCGCTTCAGTGGCGGTTCTGAACTGCCATATTTCCTCTGTGTGAAAGCACCTATAGTGTGTAAAACCTTTTGCTTCAAACTTTTAGAGATGAAACTTGTCTGAAATCGGTGTAGGTAATAATGTTATAATTAGTGGTGTAACACTAATGTAACAATATGTATTATACAATGGCAAGAATCGCCCTGCTATTCATTTCAGTGAGTTTGACGTCAGAGCTGTGGAGATATCTCCAGACATCTCCACGGTTCGGAACTGCAGCCTTATTACAGATAAACAAACATATCACTACTCCACTTACCTCGTGCCAGTTCTTTTGTCTTTTCGAATGTATTTTTTTTTTTACGATGTCTGATTGAAATGGTAGCTGATTCTTTATGAATTTGCTTTGTCGTCGCAACAATTGAAAAAAATTGCCACCATACGCTACAGTCCTCTACTGCCATCCGTGTTGCATAACTCACACTCTCCTTGATGAACAAGAAACGTGGTATTAACTGGAGCCCATGGGAGTTCACTTTAAGTAGCATGCTGCCCCGCATTTCCAAAGAAGCAGGTCTTACCATCATTTACTCTAACCACAGCTCTTGCTCTCTGATGCTGGACTTCAAATATGGGAAATAATGTCAATAATGGAACATTTACTAGGCTCCAACGTTCTCCAATTGCAAACAGTGGAGCTACATACTGTGGAAAACTAAACTAAGAGCTTCCTGGTCCCCCCAGCAAGATACCTGCTTTTTCTTCTCATGAAATCTGCTCGGTGTCCTCCGCTGTTCAGGTTAAACTACTCCTCTACTTCTGAAAATAACATTACTGTTATGACATCTAGTGACCAAATAAGCTACTTTCAAGGTTGTGTTTTCAATGGAAATGTCACTCGGGTAGGTTTACGAAGATGGGCCAGTCGCAGAGCAAACATACCACAATTTGCATTTCCATTGCGACACTTAAAGTAAACATTTTGTTGTATGTACTAAGGGAAAATATGATCATGAAGACAGCTGCAATATACTAATTTAAATATTTGTTGTATCTTCTTCGCAAGATCTCTAGCTTTATACATTGCGAGAGTCGTGCAACATTGTTCAAATAAATAGCGGTAGTTGAGTTGTGGTTTGCTGCAGCAGAGGGTGCCCAAAGGATATTGTCTATACATGGAAGGGTGCAAGAATCAAAGTAACATTTGTTTTTGTTAAATGTAAATGTCATCTGTACAAAGCATTCTGTTCCGTCTTCATTTTACCTATTTTAATACTAATCTATAGTGGGGCCCCCACCTATCAAAAAGCTTTTCATAACCATACAGTAGTCCCTCGCTAAACTGCATGTTTGTCTGACACTAGGTGGTATACAATAAAATTGCACGCACATGTATTTACAGTTCCCAATGTATTTTATATGTATAAATCATTGCTCTGAAATAACACTAATGTGTTTTGGGTAGGCTACACATTACATTATATAAATATATAAATCTGTAAAGTATGCCTATACAGTATACAGTACAGTAGTAACATCAAATGAACAACTCCTAGCGCACTTTCGTTTTACTTTACTGTAAGCTAGCGGTATGTAAGCTTTCTTCTTCTTCTTCTTCTTCTTCGTCTTCTTCTTCTTCTTCGTCTTCTTCTTCTTCTTCTTCATAAAATAGATCATGGTGGCAAATTGACAAGTTACGCTACTTAGAGGAGGACAGTCAATTCTCGTTAATACGAATTTCATGAGTAGGCTGTAAGCCAAATGAATACTGTGAAAGCTTTCATTTGTTAGTCAGTGGTGCAGTGCTAAAAGATGCTCAGAATAAGTTGGAGGGGTTGGGGCAACCAGAAATGTCATAGAAATTTGTTTTCAAGGCTTGTAAGTACACACTGCTTTTTGGGAAAAATAGGTATTTGGCTGTTCGCCTCAAAAATGTTCATAAAAAATTGATGCAATTTTAAGTGTCGCAATTGTCTGCAGCTTTTTTACATCTCATTATTTTATTTGATAACACTGATTTGCACTGTCTTCACCCCCTATTTGCAAATTTATGCAGGAACGCCCATAATTACATATTCATCTAGCATTGCACCTGTCTAGTACATTTCACCCAAGACTTCTGACAGGCTCAACACTTTAACACTTTTCAGTGTTCAAAATTGATCTGTGGCAGTTTTAAAAGTTAGTATTATCAATATTAAATACAGTTGGAGAACTGCTTTCTTGGGTGGAATGTTAACACATATATTTTCATTAAAATATATTTTAAAACTTTTATTTTTATTTTTTCATTTAAAATGGCTTCATAACCAGTGTATAATCGCAATATAGCCTCCAGGGTGTGTGTTCGGGGATATCGCCACTTCTTGGGTGGTTGAAGGCACAGCTGTGCCTCGTGACTCGCACCACACCCAATGCATGTGATGGTCCTCATAGGCTACTTGTATGATGCATAAAAATATCAAATTATCATTTAACAATAGACTGTTCTGTTAAAAACAGAAATAAATTTGAATAACCTGTGTCTATGGGTTGCATTTCATTTTCACACGTTGCTTTTTTCACTATCGGTAGCAAAACTGGTGTTGATTTCATCTGATGCTTCAGAAGACATTATCTATCTTCTGGAGGTAATTATCTACAGTTTATTTCTAGCGTAGGATAAATTATTATTGTGCCACTTAAGTGGGACTAGTTTCCAATGTGTCTTTGCTTACATTCCAATCCAGTGGTGTGCTGCTGAAATTCAGGACAGAGCTACGATTTGATAGTTCAAACAATCCTGCCACCAATACACATTTTATACAAATTTAAGATGTCTGAAGTAATTTTGGTTTTGATTTGGACCCTGATTTCCTTGACTGAGTTTAGTCAAGTAATGCCAGTTACAGATTTGCTTGTGTGAAACTTACCCGAACAGCATGTAGCCTCTTCATTAACACCGGTAATGGTAGGAAACAACAGAGAGGCTTCAAACTGACAGCCTGAGCTCAAGGTTCTGTGTTAAAAGACGGCTGTGAAGAGGCCATAAACGATCATTCAGTATCCTTTATATGTTAAATAATGCCTCCTTCACTAAGTATCCTCTGCCAAATGCAATGCAATTCCAAAATAGCACAAACACAAGGATTCTATACTACTGTATGTGTGTCCGCACTAAATAACCGAAAAACGAATCTGTTTATCTGCATCATGGCAGTGAAACACAGATGACATCTAAAATAATAATAATAATAAAAAAAAAAAAAAATCATCCTATCAGCAACTTGGGGACCCTGCAGTACACTGTAGTTGGCAAAGATAGTTTGGGTCCAGCATATGAAAGTTTGAAAGCCAACCAAACATAGAAGATGAGGGAAGTAACGGAAGCTGCAAAGATCAAAGGAGACCACAGAGTAGACTTGTGGTAAAGTGGCAAGCGACACACAGTATGTTTTTTTGGGCAAACCAGTTTTCTTGGTGGTATCCATCCTCCCTATATCTTGGAATTCTGTTTTTGCAGGGAAGACCATTTTCATACTGCTTATAATACACCTCATGTGCTAATGTGCTAATTTTTAGAACTGGCAGAAAGACTGGTGAAATGTCAAGGGAGAAGTGGATGCTAGACTGCAAATAGGTCACACACTGAGGACTTGATTAAAACTCACATCCTCTCCCTGTGTAACCAAATGAATTGATAGTGAAGTCCTTTTTCAGAACTGCTTGTTAAACTTAAACAGAATCAAGAGATGCGCTGAATTTTGGTCCTGCTCATTCAAACCTACTATAGAAAAAAATAGTACCCATCATTTTGCTTTTCAGACTACCACTCAGATTGACCTGCCCATTGTTAACACATATTGGAAGCTATGTAATAGAGCTGCTATCGTGAAACAAGACAGCATAATGGCCAGAGGAATTGTCCTCTTTTACATACATTCCTCTTGTCCATACAAGCATGATTAATCAATCCTAAAGGGTTCAGAGCAATGTTATTGGAGACTTGCCTAGTTTGTACTGTCTAGTTTGACCCCAGCATAACCAAAACTGTAAGAAATACTGTGCATTCAGTCTATTGGTTTGACTGTTTATGCTAAATTATTATGAAATCGATTTGAAAGATTTGCATGCTGCCAAGTAAGTTCTAAGCCAGAGGTGTCAAACTCATTTAGTTTGGCGGGCCTGATCCGATACAGACAAAACCCAAAACCTCAAAATGATTATATTTAACAAAAATGATCATAGATAGCATATTAACATTCTCCTAAATAGCACATATTGATTATTTCACTCACCGTCACCTCTTAGAACACGTGTGCAAACATGCCTCCAGTGAGTTCCTTCACATGAGCAACACAAATTGTCATGTTGCTGTGATTGCTGTCAGTCGCCGACAACGTGGGTGAGACAGCAGTGCGTCAGCTGGTTCGAGTTAACATGTGACAAACTTACATTTAGCAGTCTGTAACAATGGATGACCAAGTTGGAAAAAGAGATCCGGCAAGGGTTCAGGTACAATGAATACACATGTTTCCAAGTCCCCAAGTTGAGCTCTAATGACCAGGGTACATTTTTTCTACAAAAAGATGTCCTCATGTTGCCTTTTTTATTGAATTGCTTGTGTGTGTTGTCTCTCAATAGGCCAATTTATAATGTCTGGGTGTGCAATAGAATCATTTCATGTATATCAACTGTAACCCTTTCTTTTCTTATGATTTAGTGAAAATATCAGTGTGAATGTGGTAAAAGAAAATGAAGCTTCAAATCTTTTAATTTCCTCTTACCTTTTAATAATGTTTGCAGTCATTCTGAGTGGATCTTATTGCAAATACTCATATTGTAGTGCTCTTTGGTTCTGCCATAAACATATTTAGTGTGGGCTAGATCAGCAAAAGTGACTATTTTAGTAAGCACCAGCACCATCTAGTGCACAGCAATATATTATCAGCAATACAAATTATGTAAAAGTAGCCAATCATTTGAAAATACATTTGAATCTACTTACTGATGATTTTGTATAGTGTTTACTTACTATATTAATATATTAAATTTAACTTGGGCAAACTCTCAAATTTTCAAATGATATGTTTTCATGTAAATGAATTATAGCAGTTGGGCCTCCAGGAAAGAGGACTAGCTTCTCTCTTTCTTAAAGGTGTAAATACAGCATCTTCATGTCTTTCCGTGTCTGTTTCCCCTTCAGCTTTGGACCGGGCTCTGGAGTTCTTGAAGAGCAGAGTCGTTCCCAGTAACTGGAGGACAGAGCTGAAGGAGGAGAGCTCCAGCAGCGAGGAAGAGGATGACCAGGAGGAAGAGGAGGATACTAGCAGTGAGGATGATGAGGTAATAAATACAAGAAATCAGTCAGGTTTAAAACAAAGGCTTGCCTTGCTTTGGAACCCCAAGACTGACCACTTCCACATGGATTGTAGCTGCCAATACAAAAAGATAATGAATTATCCTTCAGGTATGTTATAGAG